>NW_028227751.1:0-81525 GCF_978045245.1 Mus caroli | reverse complement strand
CAACATATTGGAGGTTCTACAAGTGTGATTTTCTTATTTTCCGACTTTTTCAGGGTTTACTCACCATATTCCAGCTTCTACAGTGTATTTTTCTCATTTTTTGACATTTTCAGTGTTTCTCATCATATTCTAAATCTTACAGTGTGATTTTCTCATTTTTCAACTTTTTCAGGGTTTCTCACCATATTGCAGGTCCTACACGTGTGAATTTCTTATTTTTGGACTTTTTCAGGGTTTCTCACCATATTCCAGGTACTACAGTGTGATTTTCTCATTTAAGACTTTTTCAGGGTCTCTCACCATATTGCATGTCCTACAAGTGTGTATATCTTATTTTTCTACTTTTTAACGGTTTATCTCCATATTCCATCTCCTACCGTGTACTTTTGTCATTTTTTGTCTTTTTCACGGTTTCTCATTTTATTCCAAGTCCTACAGTGTGATTTTCTCATTTTTTGACTTTTTCAGGGTTTCTCACCATATTGCAGGTCCTACAAGTGTGAATTTCTCATTTTTCGACATTTTCAGAGTTTCTCACCATATTCCAGGTCCTACAGTGTGATTTTCTCATTTTAAGACTTTTTCAGTGTTTCTCACCATATTCCAAGTACTACTGCGTGATTTTCTCATTTTTCGACTTTTTCAGGGTTTCTCACCATATTCCAGGCTACTGCGTGATTTTCTCATGTTTTCGACTTATTCAGAGTTTCTCACCATATTCCAGGTCCTACTGTGTGATTTTCTCATTTTAATACTTTTTTACCATATTCCTAGTACTACAGTGTGATTTTCTCATTATTTTACTTTTTCAGGATTTCTCATCACATTCCAAGTCCTAGATTGTGATTTTTGCTTTTTTCGAATTTTTCAGGGTTTCTCAACAGATTCCAGGTCCTACAGTTTGTTATTCTCACTTTTCGTCTTTTTCAGGGTTTCTCACTAGCTTCCAAGTCCTACTGCCTGATTTTCTCATTTTCCGACTTCTTTCAGGGTTTCTCACCATATTCTGGGTCCTACTGCATGAATTTCTCATGTTTTGACTTTTTCAGGGTTTCTCACCATATTCCAAGTGCTAGAGTGTGATATTCTCATTTTTTGACTTTTTCACTGTTTCTCACCATATTCCAGGTCCTACAGTGCGATTTTCTCTTTTTTTAAAATTTTCAGGGTTTCTTTACTTATTCCAGGTTCTACATTGTCATTTTCTCATTTTTTGAATATTTCAGGTTTTCTCAACATATTCCAGGTCCTACACTGTCATTTTCTAATTTGCGACTTTTTCAGAGTTTCTCACCATATTCCATGTACTACAGTTGATTTTTCTAATTTTTTGACTTTTTCAGGGTTTCTCACCATATTCCAAGTCCTACAGGGTGATTTTCTCATTTTTTGACTTTTTCAGAGTTTCTCACCATATTCGAAGTCCTACAGTGTGATTTTCTCATTTTTGGACTTTTTCAGGTTTTCTCATCATATTCCAAGTCCCTAGAGTGTGATTTTCTCCTTTTTGAATTTTTCATGTTTTCTCACCATATTCCAGGTCCTACAGTGTGATTTTTCTCTTTTTTTGACTTTTCAGGGTTTCTCACCATATTCCAGCTCCTACAGTGTGATTTTCTCATTTTTAGATTTTTTCAGGTTTTCTCATCATATTCCAAGTCCTACAGTGTGATTTTCTCATTTTTTGACTTTTTCAGAATTTCTCACCCTATTGCAGGTCCTACAGTATGATTTTCTCATTTTTCGACTTTTTCAGCTTTTCTCACCATATTGTAGGTACTACAAGTTTGATTTTCTTATTTTTCGACTGTTTCAGGGTTTCTCACCATATTCCAAGTCCTACTGTGTGATTTTCTCATTTTTAGACTTTTTCAGTGTTTTCTCACAATATTCCAGGTACTACAGTGTGATTTTCTCATTTTTTGACTTTTTCAGGTTTTCTCATCATATTCCAAATCCTACAGTGTGATTTTCTCTTTTTCCGTCTTTTAAAGGGTTTCTTACCATATTCCATGTCCTACTCTGTAATTTTCTCATTTTTCGACTTTTTCAGGGTTTCTCACCATATTGGAGGTCCTACTTGTGTGATTTTCTTATTCTTCGACTTTTTCAGTTTTTTCTCACCACATTCCAACTCCTACAGTATATTTTTCTCATTTTTGACTTTTTCATGGTTTCTCATCATATTCCAAATCCTACAGAGTGATTTTTTCATTTTTCGACTTTTTCAGGGTTTCTCACCATATTGCAGGTACTTCAAGTTTGATTTTCTTATATTTCGAGTGTTTCACGGTTTCTCACCATATTTAGGTCCTACTGTGTGATTTTCTCATTTTTTGAATTTTTCAGTGTTTCTCACCATATTCCAGGTCCTACAGTGTGGTTTTCTCATTTTTCGACTTTTTCAGGGTTTCTCACCATATTGGAGGTCCTACAATTGTGATATTCTAATTTTTTAACCTTTTCAGGGTTTCTCTCCATATTCCAGCTCCTACAGTGTATTTTTCTCATATTTTTACTTTTTCACGGTTTCTCATCATATTCGAAGTCCTACAGTGTGATTTTCTCATTTTTCGACTTTTTTAGGGTTCCTCACCATATTTCAGGTACTACAAGTTTTATCTTATTTTTAGACTTTTTCAGTGTTTCTCACCATATTCCAGGTACTACAGTGTGATTTTCTCATTTTTTGACTTTTTCAGGGTTTCTCATCGTATTCCAAGTCCTAGAGTGTGATTTTCGCATTTTTCGAATTTTTCAGGGATTCTCAGCATATTCCAGTTCCTACAATTTGATTTTCTAATTTTTTGACTTTTTCAGGGTTTCTCATCATATTTCAGGTACTACAAGTTTTATCTTATTTTTAGACTTTTTCAGTGTTTCTCACCATATTCCAGGTACTACAGTGTGATTTTCTCATTTTTTGACTTTTTCAGGGTTTCTCATCGTATTCCAAGTCCTAGAGTGTGATTTTCGCATTTTTCGAATTTTTCAGGGATTCTCAGCATATTCCAGTTCCTACAATTTGATTTTCTAATTTTTTGACTTTGTCAGGGTTTCTCATCATATTTCAGGTACTACAAGTTTTATCTTATTTTTAGACTTTTTCAGTGTTTCTCACCATATTCTAGGTACTACAGTGTGATTTTCTCATTTTTCGATTTTTTCAGGGTTTCTCACCATATTCCAAGTCCTACAGTGTGATTTTCTCATTTTTAGACTTTTTCTGGGTTTCTCATCATATTCCAAGTCCTAGAGTGTGATATTCTCATTTTTAACTTTTTCAGTGTTTCTCACCATATTGCATGTACTACAAGTTTTATTTTCTTATTTTTGAACTGTTTCAGGGTTTCTCACCATATTCCAGGTCCTACTGTGTGATTTTCTCATTTTAATACTTTTTTAGTGTTTCTCACCATATACCAGGTACTACAGTTTGATTTTCTAATTTTTCGACTTTTTCAGGGTTTCTCACCATATCCCAAGTCATACAGTGTGATTTTCTCATTTTAAGACTTTTTCAGGGTCTCTCACCATATTGCAAGTCCTACAAGTGTGTATTTCTTTTTTTTTTTTTTTGACTTTTTCATGACTTCTCACCATATTCCAGCTCCTACAGTGTCATTTTCTCATTTTTCGACATTTTCAGGGTTTCTTACCATATTCCAGGTCCTACAGTGTGATTTTCTCATTTTAAGACTTTTTCTGTGTTTCTCATCATATTCTGGGTCCTAGTGCATGATTTTCTCATTTTTCGACTTTTTGAGGGTTTCTCACCATATTCCAAGTCCTACAGTGTGATTTTCTCATTTTTTGAATTTTTCAGGGTTTCTCATCATATTCCAAATCCTAGAGTGTGATATTCTCATTTTTCGACTTTTTCAGTGTTTGTCACCATATTGCATGTACTACAAGTTTGATTTTCTTATATTTCGACTGTTTCAGGGTTTCTCACCACATTCCAGGTCCTACTGGGTGATTTTCTCATTTTAATACTTTTTTAGTGTTTCTCACCATATTCCAGGTACTACAGTGTGATTTTTTCATTTTTTGACTTTTTCACGGTTTCTCATCATATTCCAAGTCCTAGAGTGTGATTTTTGCCTTTTTTGTATTTTTCAGGGTTTCTCAACATATTCCAGGTCCTACAGTTTGATTTTCTCATTTTTCGACTTTTTCAGGGTTTCTCACCAGCTTCCAGGTCCTACTGCGTGATTTTCTCATTTTTCGACTTTTTTTCAGGATTTCTCACCATATTCTGGGTCCTACTACATGATTTTCTCATTTTTCGATGTTTCAGGGTTTCTCACCATATTCCAGTCCTAGAGTGTTATTTTCTCATTTTTTAACTTTTTCAGGGTTTCTTACGGTATTCCAGGTTCTACATTGTCATTTTCTCATTTTTCTAATATTTCAGGTTTTCTCAACATATTCCAGGCCCTACACTGTCATTTTATAATTTGCGACTTTTTCAGAGTTTCTACCCATATTCCATGTACTACAGTGTGATTTTTCTCATTTTTTGACCTTTTCAGGGTTTCTCACCATATTCCAGGTCCTAAGGTGTGATTTTCTCATTTTAAGACTTTTTCAGTATTTTTCACCATATTCCAAGTACTACACTGTGATTTTCTATTTTAAGACTTTTTCAGTGTTTCTCACCAAATCCCAGGTCCTACTGCGTGATTTCTCATTTTTCGACTTTTTCAGGGTTTCTCACCATATTCCAAGTCCTACAGTGTGATTTTCTCATTTTTCGACTTTTTCAGGGTTTCTCACCATATTCCAAGTCCTACAGTGTGATTTTCTCATTTTTTGACTTTTTCAGGGTTTCTCAACATATTCCAAGTCCTAGAGTGTGATTTTTGCTTTTTTCGAATTTTTCAGGGTTTCTCACCATATTCCATATCCTACAGATTGATTTTCTCATTTTTCGACTTTTTCAGGGTTTCTCACCAGCTTCCAGGTCCTACTGCGTGATTTTCTTATTTTTTGACTTTTTTTCATGGTTTCTCTCCATATTCTGGGTCCTACTGCATGATTTTCTCATTTTTCGACATTTTCAGGGTTTCTCACCATATTCCAAGTCCTAGAGTGTGATATTCTCATTTAAGACTTTTTCAGTGTTTCTCACCATATTCCAGGTACTCCTGCATGCTTTTCTCATTTTTCGACTTTTTCAGGGTTTCTCACCATATTCCAAATCCTACAGTGTGATTTTTCATTTTTTGACTTTTTCAGGGTTACTCATCTTATTCCAAGCCACACCCATCTTTAAATTTTTAGAAGAAAATGTGAGGCTGTGTTTATATACATCATATGCAGATCGTAAGAGGGATTTAGATTCTCCAGAATCTGACACCCTCTTCTGGAGTGTCTAAAGATAGCTACAGTGTACTTATATCTAATAAATAAATAAATAAATAAATAAATAAATAAATAAATAAATATATATATAAATAAACATTTTTTTAAAAAGGATAAGAAAGAAAGAAAGACCAGGCAGGCCTGCCATCCTTATCTCTGTCTGTCTGTCTGTCTGTCTGTCTGTCTGATACCCTGGAACTGGAGAAGGGCCACCATATAGTTGCTGGTAGTTGATCCCAGATTCTCTAGAAGAGGAGACAATGCTGTTAATTGTTTTGTTTTGTTTTTCACTGTTTTTTTTATTACATATTTTCCTCAATTACATTTCCAATGCTATCCCAAAAGTCCCCCATACCTCCCCCCACTTCCCTACCCTCCCATTCTTCTCAGTGGCCCCACACATCTTTAAATTTTTAGAAGTATACGTGAGTCTGTGTTTATGTACATAATATGCAGGCCAAAAGAGGGATTTAGATTCTCCAGAATCTGACACCGTCTTCTGGAGTGTCTGAAGACAGCTACAGTGTACTTATATCTAATAAATACATAAATAAATAAATAAGCAAACATTTTTTCAAAAGGATAAGAAAGAAAGAAAGACCAGGCAAGCCTGTCATCCTTATCTCTGTCTGTCTGTCTGACAGTCTGTCTGATCCCCTGGAACTGGAGGTGGGCCACTATATAGTTGCTGATAGTTGATACCAGGTTCTCTGGAAGTGGAGACAGTGATGGTAATTGTTGAGCCCTTTCAGTGGTCCCACCAATCTTTAAATTTTTAGAAGTATATGTGAGGCTGTGTTTATGTACATCATATGCAGACCATAAGAGGGATTTAGATTCTCCAGAATCTGAAACCCTCTTCTGGAGTGTCTGAAGGCAGCTACAGTGTACTTATATCTAATAAATACATAAATAAATAAATAAATAAATAAATAAATAAACATTTTTTTTAAAGGATAAGAAATAAAGAAAGACCAGGCAGGCCTGGCATCCTTATCTCTGTCTGTCTGTCTGTCTGTCTTTCTGATCCACTGGAACTGGAGATGGGCCACAATATAGTTGCTGGTAGTTGATCCCAGGTTCTCTGGAAGAGGAGACAATGCTGTTAATGGTTGAGCCCTTTCAGTGGCCCCACACATCTTTAAATTTTTGGAAGTAAATGTGAGTCTGTGTTTATGTACATCATATGCACACCATAAGAGGGATTTAGATTATCCAGAATCTGACACCCTCTCCTGGAGTGTCTGAAGACCGCTAAAGTGTACTTATATTTAATAAATACATAAATAAATAAAAAAACATTTTTTAAAAAGGATGAGAAAGAAAAAAAACCAGGCAGGCCTGCCACCCTTGTCTGTCTGTCTGTCTGTCTTTCTGTCTGATACCTTAGAACTGGAGATGAGCCAACATATAGTTGCTGGTAGTTGATCCCAGGTTGTCTGGAAGAGGAGATAATGCTGTTAATTGTTGAGCCCTTTCAGTGACCCCATACATCTTTAAATTTTTGAAGTATATGTGAGGCTGTGTTTATGTACATCATATACAGACCATAAGAGGGATTTAGATTCTCCAGAATCTGACACCATCTTCTGGAGTGTCTGAAGACAGACACAGTGTACTTATATCTAATAAATAAATAAATAAATAAATAAATAAATAAATAAATAAATATATAAATAAACATTTTTTAAAAAGGATAAGAAAGAAAGAAAGACCAGGGAGGCCTGCCTTCCTTATCTCTGTCTCTCTGTCTGTCTGTCTGTCTATCTGTCTGATACCCTGGAACTGGAGATGGGCCACCATATAGGTGCTGGAAGTTGAACCCAGGTTCTCTGGAAGAGGAGACAATGCGGTTAATTGTTGAGCCCTTTCAGTGGCTCCACCCATCTGTAAATTTTTAGAAGTATATGTGAGGCTGTGTTTATGTACATCATATGCAGACCATAATGAAAGACTCCAAAACTCCCAAAGGGAGGCACTTACTCAAGCCTCGGGTCAGCCGCGCACCCAAGAAGACACTGAGACCGGTACTTAAGATGTATAGATAGTAAGATTTAATACAGCAACGACAAGAAAGCAGACAAAACAAACAAAAAGCACATATATACCAGATATCTGGGGCCGGACCTCATGCAGCCTGCAAGGTGCAGAGGAGATCCGGCCCCTAGCCCAAATTTTCACAGGCTTTTATAAGAAAAGGGCAAGGGGGGGAGCAGGGCAGGGAAAATACAGTTTTTACGTCACTAAGTGATTCAACCAAGGGTTTTTCCAAAGTGCTTTTGCAACCGCGTCCCACACTTTGGCCATGTACTTGATTCATTGAAACTGAGGTTTTTACTCACACCCTTATCTCAAAGATGTCCCTGGCACAGTCCTTAGTTGGGAGGGGTAGGACTGGGTTCGTTCCAGGAAACCCTTATCTCAGAAATGTCCCCGGAACAGTTTTCATTTGAGAGGGGGTCTGACTCTGGTGTGAGAGTTCAGAATGTACTCTGGGGTGAGAGTTCTGGTGGGTTCCGGGAACAATCTCCAGATGGGAGGGGTAGGAGGGCTCTGAGTTGGAGAGTTCAGTAATTTTCCTCTTTCATTCCCCACTCCTTTTAGTAAATAATTCTAATCTTAGAATTTCAGATACTGCATAATGCACCAAATGAAAGACTCTATTTTAACATGGGAACAAAAACAGAACAAGAAGCATTAGTAAACAGAACTAGGCAGGGGCCCTTTTAGCGAGGCTTGAGGGTCTGGGCACGATGTAGGTGCACGTAGATCAGATCTCTGGCTGGAACTGGTAAGATGTCCTTGGGATACCCAGCTCGTTCACTGTCTCAGCTGTTGGGATCCCTGGAGCAATGTCGTCCATGTACTCAGTCCAATTTTTCCCAGTTGTGACCAGACCACCTGCAAGCCTTTTAACTTAGCATACAGATCATTATTAACAACATAGGTTTAAACATATCATTTAAGACTATGATGGGCATAGGAGTCTCATAAAGGATCTTAAAAAGAGTAAAACTGAATACGTTTGAATAGGGCATAGGGAAGGAACACCAAGTCTGTGCCAGTCTCCACGATTAATTTTATCAAGGTCTGTCATAGAGTTTTAAACTAATTTTTATCTATCCTGAGCTCTGAGGTCTATACACACAATATAATTTTTATTTGACCTCTAAATGCTTGGCCACACCCTGACTTACCTGGGCAACAAAGCAGGGCTATTATCTGACACTATTGCCTTTGGCACTCTTGGAAAAATTTTCTTCAATAATCTTCTTGATGACTATGTGAGCAGACTCAATTATCCATTTTGAGAACGTCTTTTTCTTCAATCGTGAGGCTACTGCCATCCGTGTACCAGCTCAAACTCTCAGGCCAAGGCTGATCTGATCTTTACCTGCCGAGGTAAGTAGCCCCCTCTATTGGTAGATGGCCCCATGGATATGAGCTGCTTTCCATCTACTACTGTTGCTCCTGTGACAAAGCTGCTGCCATCTGTGTACCAGGCAGGCACACCTGGCCAAGGCTGATCAGTCAGATCTCTTCTTGTTCCAGTTTCCTCAGCCAGGACATCAGCACATTGATGTACAGGAGTGGAGTCATCTGCCAAGGAGCAGCAAACTCTGGTAGTGGGTATAGTCACATGCTGACCCAGAGTAAGCTTGTCAGCGTCTTTAACAAGCAGGGCTGCCTTTATGCTGTCAAAGGCTTTTTGGTGTTTTTCAGTCCAGGTGAATGGGACTTTTTCTTTTCAGAGCCTGCAAAAGCCCACCGTCCCCAGAAACTCACGTACTTGGCGCGGGGTGGTGGGGGTTGGGATCAGCATCACAGTCTTTTTTCTGGCCTCGGTGAGCCACCGCTTTTCGTCGTCTCGGCACCTCGGTCTCTGCCTTTAGCCAACCGCAGGGCTTGGGTTAGTGCCAGGAGTTCATGTTTTCCAGAGCATTAGTCAGCCATCGGTCAGGGGGCTGAACCACACTTTTAGGGCATGTGCCAAGTTTTGTCTCAGAGTCAGTTTATCTGCGTCCTTGACTAGAAACCACTATGTGCAGACAAGCAGGTCATCTTACAGTCACCAGGTCTAATTTTCACAAGTATGCCACCGGTCTTTTTCAGGGTCCCAATCTCTGAGTAAGAACCTCTTTGGCAATACTTTTGTTCTCAGTCACATCTAGGAGTCCCAAAGTTAGGGACAACATTAGGGCAGTCTCAATAGCATCTAAGGCCATCCAAGGTTGTTCTTTTTATTTTTTATACGAAGGACTGTTTATCTTTTTAATTCAGCAAAACCTGGAATCCACAGTTTGCAAAGGCCTGCAGTGTCCAGGAACCTTTTAAACTTGCTTTGCACTGGTTAGTGGAGGAATATGAAACACAGTCTCTTTTTAGCTGCTTTTAACAGGTAGGCCACCGGTCTCTTTTAAGGACTCAGCTTCTGTGTTAGCACCCCTTCTGCTATTTCCTTACTTTTAGCCACAAACAGGTGAAGGGTTTGGTCATGAGGGGGGGCTCCTCTTATTTTTGTTAGGGCAGTCTCTCACTCAGTGCTCTTTTTCTTTAACAGATAACAGTAAACACTTTGATCTTCAGCCAAAAGCTTGCTTTTTGTTGCCGGGTACTAAGTTTTCTTGTCTCCCTGACTTTTGTGGCCGGCATTTCATCTCTCTTATCTTTTTTAAAAAATTTTCTGGCTCCTTATTTCTTACAGATCATTCCTGAGTGCTAGCATTATTAGCAAGTGTCACTTTGCTAGGTTCTAGTCTTTGTCAGTTATCTCTCTTTGCTCCTATTTCTTAACTGCAATGGATCTAATTATTACATCTATATTCTGTCACTTAACTTTTTTCATAGTTCGACTACCCTGGTTTATTTTTCTGTCTTACAGCACATTTCTGATTCTGACTCTGGTCTCTGTACTTGCCAGCCTCATTTTACTGGTTCCTCTTTTAAATATTTCTCATTTAGAGTATCTTTCTCATTTCAGACCTAATTTTCTTTATCTCTATTTTTACCTCTTTTCACTGTTAACCTATCTCTTCTGAGTCTGCTGAAGCTTTGCTCTCAATTCTTCTTTGCAGACCTCTATCTTTCTCTTAACTTTTGTAACTTTTCATAACCTAGGTCAGATTGATGGGACATTTACTAGCCCCACAGACATGAGACCCTCAACAGAGCCTGGCAGTCAGGTGCTCCTTACCTTGTATGTCTCCCTCACCGGAGCTTAGAACAAACTCACACAGCTCAGGGCCGTGCCTGAGAAGAGAAAACACATGGGACAGAGAAGGGAGGGCAGCTCTATTTGGCTGCACCAGACCACTGATATCTCAAAATGAACACAATTTTTTTCTGTCAACAGTTAGCAAGAGACAGGATACAGGGGACAGGAGAATGAGCCTCTCTCCCACCCAGGAGGCAGGCAAAGGCTGAAAACAAATCCTTTGATGTGAAGAGCTCAGCGCCCGAGTCTCCCCGCTGCGCACCGGAATGCGGCGTAAACTTCTGGGAGTGGCAAACAAACGCTGGCAGGGAGGGGGAAGGCGGCAGAGTCAGCTATTTAACCATTTAACTACTAAGACCCCTGGTGCTTTCTGCACTGTCTTCCCGCATGGCTTGAGCCCTTGGTGGCAGCGGCGGCGGGGGAGTGAGCACAAAGGAGTGTGGGCATGCACCCGGGGGGAAGCCAAAGGAGGGACAGCGGCCGGCCGCAGTCGGCCCCTCCCCAGCTGTGGCAGACTTCACGGCCACTCCGGGACTGGCAGGCGGGGGCCGGCAGGCTGCTGCACTCACTATCAGCATTTCACAACTCGGGGCACAGACAGCCTCTGCTTCTGCCGTGCCTGCAGAAGCCAGAACCTCAGCACCACTGCTGCTATCAAAGCCCTACCCGCGCTGCCAAAGCCGGAAATTCTTAGCCCAGCTCTGCAATCTCAGAGCTCTTTTGAGCAGTCTGGGACTCACCAGCACTGAGTTTTTTTTCCTTTTTTTTCTTTCTAAAACTATTGCTGACAAATTTTGTCCTGACGTCAGTCCAAGTCTACAGTCGACAAAGGGTTAACACACACACACACACACACACACACACAGTCTTGTCACGTGACACAAACACAACCAGCCAAACGCCACTTTCTGACGGGGTCGGATTTCACATTGACTCTTTTTCCTGATAGGGGTGGGATTCCACATCCACTCCCGCTCTGGCAGAGAGAACTCTCTCTCTCTTTCACTCTGCCAGGCAACAGCCAGGTCTTTTTTTGACTGTTCTGTACCCTGGGCACTCCTTCCAGGGTCTCCCTTGGAACATCTCTTTTGGGGTGCGGATTGTGAGGCCATAGACAGTCGTCCTCTCACAGCCACTGCCAGAATAAACCCACAATCTCAGAATACACAAATGCAGCAGTTCCACACCTACACACCCAGCAGATTGTCCCATTTCTAGAATAATAGCAGACACGACAAAAGCAGACACAAGACTTAGACAAAAGAAACCAAAAACAGCGGCGACTTCCCGTCGCCCACAGGCAACTCACAGATTCAGATGGCCTTTCCAAGGCCGGCCAGCTTAGACCTTCCACCTAAGTGATGGTCTCTCGGCCTTCAGAGGGGTCCGCCAAGCGTCCTTGGCCCTCCCCTTGTCTTCCTGGGGCGTCCCCCAGGGCGATCGGACGGTGAGCACCAGACACGTCTGTCTCTACTCACCCCGTGCTCTCTATTGAGACCTGCTTGGTCTCCAGTCAGATGGCCTCTCCCAGGCCCACAGTCCCGGAGCACGGTCTCTGGTGCTCGTACTGAGCACAGAGCGTCACGCAAACCCAAAACAGCGATCGCACCAGATACAGATTCAGATGGCCTCTCCCAGGCCCACAGTAAACAGAACACAGACACTAGACCAAAGCAGAACAGTAAATCTTACTTCTGAGTGGGTCCAGGACTTCTGGGTGGTCGCGCTGATTCCCGGCCAATGCACCAAATGAAAGACTCCAAAACTCCCAAAGGGAGGCACTTACTCAAGCCTCGGGTCAGCCGCGCACCCAAGAAGACACTGAGACCGGTACTTAAGATGTATAGATAGTAAGATTTAATACAGCAACGACAAGAAAGCAGACAAAACAAACAAAAAGCACATATATACCAGATATCTGGGGCCGGACCTCATGCAGCCTGCAAGGTGCAGAGGAGATCCGGCCCCTAGCCCAAATTTTCACAGGCTTTTATAAGAAAAGGGCAAGGGGGGGAGCAGGGCAGGGAAAATACAGTTTTTACGTCACTAAGTGATTCAACCAAGGGTTTTTCCAAAGTGCTTTTGCAACCGCGTCCCACACTTTGGCCATGTACTTGATTCATTGAAACTGAGGTTTTTACTCACACCCTTATCTCAAAGATGTCCCTGGCACAGTCCTTAGTTGGGAGGGGTAGGACTGGGTTCGTTCCAGGAAACCCTTATCTCAGAAATGTCCCCGGAACAGTTTTCATTTGAGAGGGGGTCTGACTCTGGTGTGAGAGTTCAGAATGTACTCTGGGGTGAGAGTTCTGGTGGGTTCCGGGAACAATCTCCAGATGGGAGGGGTAGGAGGGCTCTGAGTTGGAGAGTTCAGTAATTTTCCTCTTTCAATAAGAGGGATTTAGATTCTCCAGAATCTGACCCCCTCTTCTGGAGTGTCTGAAGATAGCTACAGTGTACTTTTATCTAATAAATACATAAATAAGTAAATAAACATTTCTTAAAAAGGATAAGAAAGAAAGACCAGGCAGGCCTGCCATCGTTATCTCTATATGTCTGTCTGTCTGTCTCTCTGTCTGATCCTCTGGAACTGGAGATGGGCCACCATATAGTTGCTGGTAGTTGATCCCAGGTTCTCTGGAAGAGGAGACAATGCTGTTAATGGTTGAGCCCATACAGTGGCCCCACACATCTTTAATTTTTGGAAGTAAATGTGAGTCTGTGTTTATGTATATCATATTCAGACCATAAGAGGGATTTAGATTCTCCAGAATCTGACACCTTCTTCCTGATGTCTGAAGACAGCTACAGTGTACTTATATCTAATAAATACATAAATAAATAAATAAACATTTCTTAAAAAGGATAAGAAAGAAAGAAAGACGAAGCAGGCCTGCCATCCTTATCTCTATCTGTCTGTATGTCTGTCTCTCTGTCTGATCCCCTGGAACTGGAGATGGGCCACCATATAGTTGCTGGTAGTTGATCTCAGGTTCTCTGGAAGTGGAGACAATGCTGTTAATTTTTGAGCCGTTCAGTGGCAACACCCATCTTTAATTTTTAGAAGTAAATGTGAGGCTGTGTTTATGTACATCATATGCAGACAATAAGAGGGATTTAGATTCTCCAGAATCTGACACTCTCTTCTAGAGTGTCTGAAGACAGCTACAGTGTACTTATATCTAATAAATACATAAATAAATACATAAATAAATAAATAAATAAATAAATAAATAAGCATTATTAAAAAAGATAAGAAAAAAAGAAAGACCAGGAAGGCCTGCCATCCTTATCTCTGTCTGTCTGTCTGTCTGTCTGTCTGATACCCTGGAACTGGAGTGGGCCACCATATAGTTGCTGGTAGTTGATCCCAGATTCTCTGCAAGAGGAGACAAGGCTGTAAATTTTTGAGCCCTTTCAGTGGTACCACCCATCTTTAAATTTTTAGAAGTATTTGTGAGGCTGTGTTTATGTACATCATATGCAGACCATAAGAGGGATTTACATTCTCCAGAATCTGATCCCTCTTCTGGAGTGTCTGAAGACAGCTACAGTGTACTTATATCTAATAAATAAATAAATAAATAAATAAATAAATTAACTAATTAATTAATTAATAAGTAAATATTTTTTCAAATGGATAAGAAAGAAAGAAAGACCAGGCAGGCCTGCCATCCTCATCTCTGTCTGTCTGTCTGTCTCTCTATATGATCCTTTGGAACTGAAGATAGGCCACCATATAGTTGCTGGTAGTTGATCCCAGGTTCTCTGGAAGAGGAGACAATGCTGTTAATTGTTGAGCCCTTTCAGTGGCCCCACCCATCTTTAAATTTTTAGAAGTATATCTGAGGCTGTGTTTATGTACATCATATGCAGACCATAAGATGGTTTTTGATTCTTCAGAATCTGACACCCTCTTCTGGAGTGTCTGTAGATAGCTACAGTGTACTTATATATAATAAATACATAAATAAATAAACATTTTTTAAAAAGGACAAGAAAGAAAAAAGACCAGGCAGGCCTGCAATCCTCATCTCTGTCTGTCTGTCTGTCTGCCTTTCTGATCCCCTGGAACTGTAGATGGGCCACCACATAGTTGCTGGTAGTTGATCCCAGGTTCTCTGGAAGATGAGACAATGCTGTTAATTGTTGAGCCCTTTCATTGCTCTCACCCATCTTTAAATTTTTAGATGTATATGTGAGGCTGTGTTTATGTACATCATATGCAGACCATAAGAGGGATTTAGATTCTCCAGAATCTGACACCCTCTTCTGGAGTGTCTGAAGACAGCTACATTGTACTTATATCTAATAAATAAATAAATAAATAAATAAATAAATAAATAAACATTTTTTAAACAGGATAAGAAAGAAAGTAAGACCAGGCAGTCCTGCCATCCTTATCTCTGTCTGTCTGTCTGTCTGTCTGACAGCCTGTCTGATCCCCTGGAACTGCAGATGGGCCACCATATAGTTGCTGGTAGTTGATCCCAGGTTCTCTGGAAGTGGAGACAGTGATGGTAATTGTTGAGCCCTTTCAGTGGTCCCACCCATCTTTAAATTTTTAGAAGTATATGTGAGGCTGTGTTTATGTACATCATATGCAGACCTTAAGAGGGATTTAGATTCTCCAGAATCTGACACCCTCTTCTGGAGTGTCTGAAGACGGCTACAGTGTACTTATATCTAATAAATACAAAGATAAATAAATAAATAAATAAATAAATAAATAAACATTTTTTATAAAGGATAAGAAATAAAGAAAGACCAGGCAGGCCTGCCATCCTTATCTCTGTCTGTCTTTCTGATCCACTGGAACTGGAGATGGGCCACCATATAGTTGCTGGTAGTTGATCTTAGGTTATCTGGAAGATGAGACAATGCTGTTAATTGTTGAGCCCTCTCAGTGGCCCCACACATCTTTAAATTTTTAGAAGTATACGTGAGTCTGTGTTTATGTACATCATATGCAGGCCATAAGAGGGATTTAGATTCTCCAGAATCTGACACCCTCTTCTGGAGTGTCTGAAGACAGCTACAGTTTACTTATATCTAATAAATACATAAATAAATAAATAAGTAAACATTTTTTCAAAAGGATAAGAAAGAAAGAAAGACCAGGCAGGGCTGCCATTCTTATCTCTGTCTGTCTGTCTGTCTGTCTGTCTGATCCCCTGGAACTGGAGATGGGCCACCATATAGTTTCTGGTAGTTGAACCGAGGTTCTCTGGAAGAGGAGACAATGCTGTTCATTGTTGAGCCCTTTCAATGGCCCCATCCATCTTTAAATATTTAGAACTGTATGTTAGGCTGTGTTTATGTACTTCATATGCAGACCATAAGAGGGATTTAGATTCTACAGAACCTGACACCCTCTTCTGGAGTGTCTAAGACAGCTACAGTGTACTTATATCTAATAAATAAATAAATAAATAAATAAATAAATAAATAAATAAATAAATAAATAAACATTTTTTAAACAGTATAAGAAAGAAAGTAAGACCAGGCAGTCCTGCCATCCTTATCTCTGTCTGTCTGTCTGTCTGTCTGACAGCCTGTCTGATCCCCTGGAACTGGAGGTGGGCCACTATATAGTTGCTGATAGTTGATCCAAGGTTCTCTGGAAGTGGAGACAGTGATGGTAATTGTTGAGCCCTTTCATTGGTCCCACCCATCTATAAATTTTTAGAAGTATATGTGAGGCTGTGTTTATGTACATAATATGCAGGCCATAAGAGGGATTTAGAATCTCCAGAATCTGACACCCTCTTCTGGAGTGTCTGAAGACAGCTACAGTGTACTTATATCTAATAAATACATAAATAAATAATTAAATAAACATTTTTTCAAATGGATAAGAAAGAAAGAAAGACCAGGCAGGCCTGCCATCCTTATCTCTGTCTGTCTGTCTGTCTGTCTGTCTGTCTGTCTGATCCCTGGGAACTGGAGATGGGCCACCATATATTTGCTGGTAGTTGAGCCGAGGTTCTCTGGAAGAGGAGACAATGCTGTTCATTGTTGAGCCCTTTCAATGGCCCCACCCATCTTTAAATGTTTAGAACTGTATGTGAGGCTGTGTTTATGTTCATCATATGCAGACCATAAGAGGGATTTAGATTCTCCAGAACCTGACACCCTCTTCTGGAGTGTCTAAAGACAGCTACAGTGTACTTATATCTAATAGATACATAAATAAATAAAAAATAAACATTTTTTAAAAAGGATAAGCAAGAAAGAAAGATCAGGCAGGCCTGCCATCCATATCTCTGTCTGTGTGTCTGTCTGTCTGTCTGTGTGATCCCTGGGAACTGGAAATGAGCCACCATATAGTTGCTGGTAGTTGATCCCAGGTTCTCTGGAAGAGGAGATAATGCTGTTAATTGTTGAGCCCTTTCAGTGGCCCCACCCTTCATTAAATTTTTTGAAGTATATCTGAGGCTGTGTTTATGTTCATCATATGCAGACCAGAAGATGGTTTTAGATTTTTCAGAATCTGACACCGTCTACTGGAGTGTCTGAAGACAGCTACAGTGTACTTATATCTAATAAATACATAAATAAATAAATTAATAAATAAATAATCATTTTTATAAAGGATAAGAAAGAAAGAAAAATCAGGCAGGCCTGCCATCCTTATCTCTGTCTGTCTGTCTGTCTGTCTGAACCTCTGGAACTGGATATGGGCCACCATATATTTGCTGTTAGTTTTTCCCAGGTTCTCTGGAAGAGGAGACAATGCTGTTCATTGTTGAGCCCTTTCAATTGCCCCACCCATCTTTAAATGTTTAGAACTGTATGTGAGGCTGTGTTTATGTACATCATATGCAGACCATAAGAGGGATTTAGATTCTCCAGAACCTGACACCCTCTTCTGGAGTGTCTAAGAAGCTACAGTGTACTTATATCTAATAAATAAATAAATAAATAAATAAATAAATAAACATTTTTTAAAAAGGATAAGAAAGAAAGAAACACCAGGCAGGCCTGCCATCCATATCTCTGTCTGTGTGTCTGTCTGTCTGTCTGTCTGATCCCTGGGAACTAGAAATGAGCCACCATATAGTTGATGGTAGTTGATCCCAGGTTCTCTGGAAGAGGAGATAATGCTGATAATTGTTGAGCCCTTTCAGTGGCCCCACCCTTCATTAAATTTTTTAAAGTATATCTGAGGCTGTGTTTATGTACATCATATGCAGACCAGAAGATGGTTTTAGATTTTTCAGAATCTGACACCGTCTACTGGAGTGTCTGAAGACAGCTACAGTATACTTATATCTAATAAATACATAAATAAATAAATTAATAAATAAATAAACATTTTTTATAAAGGATAAGAAAGAAAGAAAAATCAGGCAGGCCTGCCATCCGTATCTCTGTCTGTCTGTCTGTCTGTCCCTCTGGAACTGGATATGGGCCACCATATAGTTGCTGGTAGTTGATCCCAGGTTCTCTGGAAGAGGAGACAATGATGTTAATTGTTAAGCCCTTTCAGTGGTCCCACCCATCTTTAAATTTTTAGAATTATACGTGAGGCTGTGTTTATGTACATCATATGCAGACCATAAGAGGGATTTAGATTCTCCAGAATCTGACACACTCTTCTGGAGTGTCTGAACAGCTACAGTGTACTTATATCTAATAAATACATAAATACATAAAAAAATAAATAAATAAACATTTTTTAAACAGGATAAGTAAGAAAGAAAGACCTGGCAGGCCTGCCATCCTTATCTCTGTCTGTCTGTCTGTCTGTCTGATCCCCTGGAACTGCAGATGGGCCACCATATAGTTGCTGGTAGTTGATCCCAGGTTCTCTGGAAGTGGAGACAGTGATGGTAATTGTTGAGCCCTTTCAGTGGTCCCACCTTTCTTTAAATTTTTAGAAGTATATGTGAGGCTGTGTTTATGTACATCATATGCAGACCATAAGAGGGATTTAGATTCTCTAGAATCTGACACCCTCTTCTGGAGTGTCTGAAGACGGCTACAGTGTACTTATATCTAATAAATACATAAATAAATAAATAAATAAATAAATAAATAAATAAATAAACAAACATTTTTTATAAAGGATAAGAAATAAAGAAAGACCAGGCAGGCCTGCCATCCTTATCTCTGTCTGTCTGTCTGTCTGTCTTTCTGATCCACTAGAACTGGAGATGAGCCACCATATAGTTGCTGGTAGTTGATCCCAGGTTCTCTGGAAGATGAGACAATGCTGTTAATTGTTGAGCCCTCTCAGTGGCCCCACACATCTTTAAATTTTTAGAAGTATACATGAGTCTGTGTTTATGTACATCATATGCAGGCCATAAGAGGGATTTAGATTCTCCAGAATCTGACACCCTCTTCTGGAGTGTCTGAAGACAGCTACAGTTTACTTATATCTAATAAATACATAAATAAATAAATAAGTAAACATTTTTTCAAAAGGATAAGAAAGAAAGAAAGACCAGGCAGTCCTGCCATCCTTATCTCTGTCTGTCTGTCTGTCTGTCTGATCCCCTGGAACTGGAGATGGGCCACCATATAGTTGCTGGTAGTTGAGCCGAGGTTCTCTGGAAGAGGAGACAATGCTGTTCATTGTTGAGCCCTTTCAATGGCCCCACCCATCTTTAAATGTTTAGAACTGTATGTGAGGCTGTGTTTATGTTCATCATATGCAGACCATAAGAGGGATTTAGATTCTCCAGAACCTGACACCCTCTTCTGGAGTGTCTAAAGACAGCTACAGTGTACTTATATCTAATAGATACATAAATAAATAAAAAATAAACATTTTTTAAAAAGGATAAGCAAGAAAGAAAGATCAGGCAGGCCTGCCATCCATATCTCTGTCTGTGTGTCTGTCTGTCTGTCTGTGTGATCCCTGGGAACTGGAAATGAGCCACCATATAGTTGCTGGTAGTTGATCCCAGGTTCTCTGGAAGAGGAGATAATGCTGTTAATTGTTGAGCCCTTTCAGTGGCCCCACCCTTCATTAAATTTTTTGAAGTATATCTGAGGCTGTGTTTATGTTCATCATATGCAGACCAGAAGATGGTTTTAGATTTTTCAGAATCTGACACCGTCTACTGGAGTGTCTGAAGACAGCTACAGTGTACTTATATCTAATAAATACATAAATAAATAAATTAATAAATAAATAATCATTTTTATAAAGGATAAGAAAGAAAGAAAAATCAGGCAGGCCTGCCATCCTTATCTCTGTCTGTCTGTCTGTCTGTCTGAACCTCTGGAACTGGATATGGGCCACCATATATTTGCTGTTAGTTTTTCCCAGGTTCTCTGGAAGAGGAGACAATGCTGTTCATTGTTGAGCCCTTTCAATTGCCCCACCCATCTTTAAATGTTTAGAACTGTATGTGAGGCTGTGTTTATGTACATCATATGCAGACCATAAGAGGGATTTAGATTCTCCAGAACCTGACACCCTCTTCTGGAGTGTCTAAGAAGCTACAGTGTACTTATATCTAATAAATAAATAAATAAATAAATAAATAAACATTTTTTAAAAAGGATAAGAAAGAAAGAAACACCAGGCAGGCCTGCCATCCATATCTCTGTCTGTGTGTCTGTCTGTCTGTCTGTCTGATCCCTGGGAACTAGAAATGAGCCACCATATAGTTGATGGTAGTTGATCCCAGGTTCTCTGGAAGAGGAGATAATGCTGATAATTGTTGAGCCCTTTCAGTGGCCCCACCCTTCATTAAATTTTTTAAAGTATATCTGAGGCTGTGTTTATGTACATCATATGCAGACCAGAAGATGGTTTTAGATTTTTCAGAATCTGACACCGTCTACTGGAGTGTCTGAAGACAGCTACAGTATACTTATATCTAATAAATACATAAATAAATAAATTAATAAATAAATAAACATTTTTTATAAAGGATAAGAAAGAAAGAAAAATCAGGCAGGCCTGCCATCCGTATCTCTGTCTGTCTGTCTGTCTGTCCCTCTGGAACTGGATATGGGCCACCATATAGTTGCTGGTAGTTGATCCCAGGTTCTCTGGAAGAGGAGACAATGATGTTAATTGTTAAGCCCTTTCAGTGGTCCCACCCATCTTTAAATTTTTAGAATTATACGTGAGGCTGTGTTTATGTACATCATATGCAGACCATAAGAGGGATTTAGATTCTCCAGAATCTGACACACTCTTCTGGAGTGTCTGAACAGCTACAGTGTACTTATATCTAATAAATACATAAATACATAAAAAAATAAATAAATAAACATTTTTTAAACAGGATAAGTAAGAAAGAAAGACCTGGCAGGCCTGCCATCCTTATCTCTGTCTGTCTGTCTGTCTGTCTGATCCCCTGGAACTGCAGATGGGCCACCATATAGTTGCTGGTAGTTGATCCCAGGTTCTCTGGAAGTGGAGACAGTGATGGTAATTGTTGAGCCCTTTCAGTGGTCCCACCTTTCTTTAAATTTTTAGAAGTATATGTGAGGCTGTGTTTATGTACATCATATGCAGACCATAAGAGGGATTTAGATTCTCTAGAATCTGACACCCTCTTCTGGAGTGTCTGAAGACGGCTACAGTGTACTTATATCTAATAAATACATAAATAAATAAATAAATAAATAAATAAATAAATAAATAAATAAATAAACAAACATTTTTTATAAAGGATAAGAAATAAAGAAAGACCAGGCAGGCCTGCCATCCTTATCTCTGTCTGTCTGTCTGTCTGTCTTTCTGATCCACTAGAACTGGAGATGAGCCACCATATAGTTGCTGGTAGTTGATCCCAGGTTCTCTGGAAGATGAGACAATGCTGTTAATTGTTGAGCCCTCTCAGTGGCCCCACACATCTTTAAATTTTTAGAAGTATACATGAGTCTGTGTTTATGTACATCATATGCAGGCCATAAGAGGGATTTAGATTCTCCAGAATCTGACACCCTCTTCTGGAGTGTCTGAAGACAGCTACAGTTTACTTATATCTAATAAATACATAAATAAATAAATAAGTAAACATTTTTTCAAAAGGATAAGAAAGAAAGAAAGACCAGGCAGTCCTGCCATCCTTATCTCTGTCTGTCTGTCTGTCTGTCTGATCCCCTGGAACTGGAGATGGGCCACCATATAGTTGCTGGTAGTTGAGCCGAGGTTCTCTGGAAGAGGAGACAATGCTGTTCATTGTTGAGCCCTTTCAATGGCCCCACCCATTTTTAAATATTTAGAACTGTATGTTAGGCTGTGTTTATGTACATCAAATGCAGACCATAAGAGGGATTTAGATTCTACAGAACCTGACACCCACTTCTGGAGTGTCTAAGACAGCTACAGTGTACTTATATCTAATAAATACATGAATAAATAAATAAATAAACATTTTTTAAAAAGTATAAGAAAGAAAGAAAGACGAGGCAGGCCTGCCATCGATATCTCTGTCTGTGTGTCTGTCTGTCTGTCTGATCCTGGGAACTGGAGATGAGCCACCATATAGTTGCTGGTAGTTGATCCCAGGTTCTCTGGAAGAGGAGATAATGCTGTTAATTGTTGAGCCCTTTCAGTGGCCCCATCCTTCATTAAATTTTTTGAAGTATATCTGAGGCTGTGTTTATGTACATCATATGCAGACCAGAAGATGGTTTTAGATTTTTCAGAATCAGAAACCGTCTACTGGAGTGTCTGAAGACAGCTACAGTGTACTTATATCTAATAAATACATAAATAAATAAATTAATAAATAAATAAACATTTTTTATAAAGGATAAGAAAGAAAGAAAAATCAGGCAGGCCTGCCATCCTTATCTCTGTCTGTCTGTCTCTCTGTCTGAACCTCTGGAACTGGATAAGGGCCACCATATATTTGCTGTTAGTTTTTCCCAGGTACTCTGGAAGAGGAGACAATGCTGTTCATTGTTGAGCCCTTTCAGTGGCCCCACCCATCTTTAAATGTTTAGAAGTATATGTGAGGCTGTGTTTATGTACATCATATGCGGACCATAAGAGGGATTTAGATTCTCCAGAATTGACACCCTTTTCTGGACTGTCTGAAGACAGCTACAGTGTACTTATATCTAATAAATAAATAAATAAATAAATAAATAAATAAATAAACATTTTTTAAACAGGATAAGTAAGAAAGAAAGACATGGCAGGCCTACCATCCTTATCTCTGTCTGTCTGTCTGTCTGTCTGATCCCCTGGAACTGTAGATGGGCCACCATATAGTTGCTGGTAGTTGATCCCAGGTTCTCTGGAAGAGGAGATAATGCTGTTAATTGTTGAGCCCTTTCAGTGGCCCCACCCTTCATTAAATTTTAGAAGTATATCTGAGGCTGTGTTTATGTACATCATATGCAGACCATAAGATGGTTTTAGATTCTTCAGAATCTGACACCCTCTACTGGAGTGTCTGAAGACAGCTACAGTGTACTTATATCTAAAAAATACATACATAAATAAATTAATAATTAAATAAACATTTTTTAAAAAGGATAAGAAAGAAAGAAAAATCAGGCAGGCCTGCCATCCTTATCACTGTCTGTCTGTCTGTCTGTCTGTCTGATCCTCTGGAACTGGATATGGGCCACCATATATTTGCTGGTAGTTTTTCCCAGGTTCTCTGGAAGAGGAGACAATGTTGTGAATTGTTGAGCCCTTTCAGTGGCCCCAACCATCTTTAAATTTTTAGAGGTAAATGTGAGGCTGTATTTATGTACATCATATGCAGACCATAAGAGTGATTTAAATTCTCCAGAATCTGACACCCTCTTCTGGAGTGTCTGAAGACAGCTACAGTGTACTTATATCTAATAAATAAATAAATAAATAAATAAATAAATAAATAAATAAATAAACATTTTTTAAACAGGAAAAGTAAGAAAGAAAGACCAGGCAGGCCTGCCATCCTTATGTCTGTCTGTCTGTCTGTCTGTCTGATCCCTGGAACTGCAGATGGGCCACCATATAGTTGCTGTTAGTTGATCCCAGGTTCTCTGGAAGAGGAGACAAGCTGTTAATTGTTGAGCCCATTCTTTGGCCCCACCCATCTTTAAATTTTTAGAAGTATACTTGAGTCTGTGTTTATGTACATCATATGCAGACCATAAGAGGTATTTAGATTCTCCAGAATCTCACACCCTCTTCTGGAGTGTCTGAAGACAGCTACAGTGTACTTATATCTAATAAATAAATAAATAAATAAATTAATTAATTAATTAATTAATAAGTAAACATTTTTTCAAATGGATAAGAAAGAAAGAAAGACCAGGCAGGCCTGCCATCCTCATTTCTGTCTGTTTGTCTGTCTCTCTAAATGATCCTTTGGAACTGAAGATAGGCCACTATATAGTTGCTGGTAGTTGATCCCAGGTTCTCTGGAAGAGGAGACAATGCTGTTAATTGTTGAGCCCTTTCAGTGGCCCCACCCATCTTTAAATTTTTAGAAGTATATCTGAGGCTGTGTTTATGTACATCATATGCAGACCATAAGATGGTTTTAGATTCTTCAGAATCTGACACCCTCTTCTGGAGTGTCTGTAGATAGCTACAGAGTACTTATATATAATAAATACATAAATAAATAAACATTTTTTAAAAAGGACAAGAAAGAAAGAAAGACCTGGCAGGCCTGCCATTCTTATCTCTGTCTGTCTGTCTGTCTGTCTGATCCTCTGGTACTGGATATGGGCCACCATATAGTTGCTGGTAGTTTATCCAAGGTTCTCTGGAAGAGGAGACAATGCTGTAAATTATTGAGCCCTTTCAGTGGCCCCACACTTCATTAAATTTTTATAAGTATATCTGAGGCTGTGTTTATGTACATCATATTCAGACCATAAGAGTGATTTAGATTCTCCAGAAACTGACACCCTCTTCTGGAGTGTTTGAAGACAGCTACAGTGTATGTAAATATAATAAATACATGAATAAATAAATAAATAAACATTTTTTAAAAAGGATAAGAAAGAAAGAAACACCAGGAAGTCCTGCCATCCTTATCTTTGTCTGTCTGTCTGTCTATCTATATGATCCTTTGGAACTGGAGATAGGCCACCATATAGTTGCTGGTAGTTGATCCCAGGTTCTCTGGAAGAGGAGACAATGCTGTTAATTGTTTAGCCCTTTCAGTGGCCCCACCCATCTTTAAATTTTTAGAAGGGTATGTGAGGCTGTGTTTATGTACATCATATGCAGACCATAAGAGGGATTTAGATTCTCCAGAATCTGACACCCTCTTCTGTATTTTCTGAAGAGGCTACAGTGTACTTATATCTAATAAATACATAAATAAATAAATAAATAAATAAATAAATAAATAAATAAATAAATAAATAAACACTTTTTAAAAAGGATAAGACAGAAAGAAAGACCAGGCAAGCCTGCCACCCTTATCTCTGTCTGTCTGTCTGTCTGTGTGATACCCTAGAACTGGAGATGGGCCACCATATAGTTGCTGGTAGTTTATCCAAGGTTCTCTGGAAGAGGAGACAATGCTGTTAATTGTTGAGCCCTTTCTGTGGCCCCACCCATCTTTAAAATTTTAGAAGTATATGTGAGGCTGTGTTTATGTACATCATATGGAGACCATAAGAGGGATTTAGATTCTCCAGAATCTGACACCCTCTTCTGGAGTGTCTGAAGACAGCTACAGTTTACTTATATCTAATAAATACATAAATAAATAAATAAATAAATGAATAAATAAATAAATAAATAAATAAACATTTTTTAAAAAGGATAAGAAAGTAAGAAAGACCGGGCAGGCCTGCCACCCTTATCTCTGTCTGTCTGTCTGTCTGTCTGGCTGATACCCTGGAACTGTAGATGGGCCACCATAGTGTTGCTGGTAGTTGATCCCAGGTTCTCTGGAAGAGGATACAATGCTGTTAATTGTTGAGCCCTTTCAGTGGCGCCACCCATCTCTAAATATTTAGAAGTATATGTGAGGCTGTGTTTATGTACATCTTATGCAGACCATAAATGTGATTTAGATTCTCCAGAATCTGACACCCTCTTCTGGAGTGTCTGAAGACAGCTACAGTGTACTTATATCAAAAAAAAAAAAATAAATAAATAAATAAATAAATAAATAAATAAATAAACATTTTTTAAACAGGATAAGAAAGAAAGAAAGACCAGGCAGGCCTGCCATCCTTATCTCTGTCTGTCTGTCTGTCTGTCTGTCTACAGTCTGTCTGATCCCCTTGGACTCGAGATGGGCCACCATATAGTTGCTGGTAGTTGATCCCAGGTTCTCTGGAAGAGGAGACAATGCTGTTAATTTTTGAGCCCTTTCAGTGGCCCCACCCATCTTTAAATTTTTAGAAGTATATGTGAGGCTGTGTTCATGTACATCATATGCAGACCATAAGAGGGATATAGATTCTCAGGAATCTGACACCCTCTTCTGGAGAGTCTGAAGACAGCTACAGTGTACTTATATCTGATAAATAAATAAATAAATAAATAAATAAATAAATAAACAAATAAACAAATAAATAAACATTTTTTAAAAGGATAAGAAAGAAAGAAAAATCAGGCAGGCCTGCCATCCGTATCTCTGTCTGTCTGTCTGTCTGTCTTATCCCCTGGAACTTGAGATGGGCCACCATATAGTTGCTGGTAGTTGATCCCACGTTCTCTGGAAGAAGAGACAATGCTGTTAATTGTTGAGCCCTTTCAGTGGGCCCACCCATCTTTAAATTTTTAGAAGTATATGTGAGGCTGTGTTTATGTACATCATATGAAGACCATAAGAGGGATTTAGATTCTCCAGAAGATGAGACCCTCTTCTAGAGTGTCTGAAGACAGCTACAGTGTACTTATTTTTAATTAATAAATAAATAAATAAGTAAATAAATAAATAAATAAATAAATAAATAAACATTTTTTTAAAGTATAAGAAAGAAAGAAAGACCAGGCAGGCCTCCATCCTTATCTCTGTCTCTCTGTCTGTCTGTCTGATACCCTGGAACTGGAGATGGGCCACCATATAGTTGCTGGTAGTTCATCCCAGGTTCTCTGGAAGAGGAGACAATGCTGTTAATTGTTGAGCCCTTTCTTTAGTGACCCCACCCATCTTTAAATTTTTAGAAGTATATGTGAGGCTGTGTTTATGTACATCATATGCAGACCATAAGAGGGATTTAGATTCTCCAGAATCTGACACCCTCTTCTGGAGTGTCTGAAGACAGCTACAGTGTACTTATATCTAAAAATACATAAATAAATAAATAAACATTTTTTAAAAAGGATAAGAAAGAAAGAAAGACCAGGCAGGCCTGCCATCCTTATCTCTGTCTTTCTGTCTGTCTGTTTGCCTGTCTGATCCCCTGAAACTGGAGATGGGCCAACATATAGTTGCTGGTAGTTGATCCCAGGTTCTCTGGAAGAGGAGACAATGCTGTTAATTGTTGAGCCCTTTCAGTGGCCCCAACCTTCTTTAAATTTTTAGAAGTATATCTGAGGCTGTGTTTATGTACATCATATGCAGACCATAAGAGGGATTTAGATTCTCCAGAATCTGACACCCTCTTCTGGAGTGTCTGAAGACAGCTACAGTGTACTTATATCTAAAAATACATAAATAAATAAATAAACATTTTTTAAAAAGGATAAGAAAGAAAGAAAGACCAGGCAGGCCTGCCATCCTTATCTCTGTCTTTCTGTCTGTCTGTTTGCCTGTCTGATCCCCTGAAACTGGAGATGGGCCAACATATAGTTGCTGGTAGTTGATCCCAGGTTCTCTGGAAGAGGAGACAATGCTGTTAATTGTTGGTTCCTTTCAGTGGCCCCAACCATCTTTAAATTTTTAGAAGAATATGTGAGGCTGTGTTTATGTACATCATATGCAGAACATAAATGGGATTTACGTTCTGCAGAATCAAACACCCTCTTCTGGAGTGTCTGAAGATAGCTATCGTGTACTTATATCTAATAAATACATAAATAAATAAATAAACCTTTTTTAAAATGATAAGAAAGAAAGAAAGACCAGGCAGGCCTGCCATCCTTATCTCTGTCTGTCTGTCTGTGTGTCTGTCTGATCCCCTGGAACTGGAGATGGGCCACCATATAATTACTGGTTATTGATCCCAGGTTCTCTGGAAGAGGAGACAATGCTGTTAATTGTTGATCCCTTTTAGTGGCCCCACCCATCTTTAAATTTTTAGAAGTATATGTGAGGCTGTGTTTATGTACATCATATGCAGACCATAAGAGGGATTTAGATTCTCCAGAATCTGACAACCTCTTCTGGAGTGTCTGAAGACAAGTATTGTGTACTTATATCTAATAAATACATTAAAAATAAATAAATAAATAAATAAATAAATAAATAAATAAATAAAAATAAATAAATAAACATTTTTTAAAAGGATAAGAAAAAAAAAGACCAGGCAGGCCTGCCATCCTTATCTCTGTCTGTCTGTCTGTGTGTCTGTCTGATCTCCTGTAACTGGAGATCGGCCACCATATAGTTGGTGGTAGTTGAACCCAGGTTCTCTGGAAGAAGAGACAATGCTGTTAATTGTTGAGCCCTTTCAGTGGACCCACTCATCTTTAAATTTTTAGAAGAGTATGTGAGGCTGTGTTTATGTACATGATATGCAGATCATAAGAGAGATTTAGATTCTCCAGAATCTGACACCCTCTTCTGAAGTGACTGAAGACAGCTAATGTGTACTTATATCGAATAAATACATAAATAAATAAATAAATAAATAAACATTTTTTAAAAAGATAAGAAAGAAAGAAAGACCAGGCAGGCCTGCCATCCTTATCTCTGTCTGTCTGTCTGTCTGTCTGATCCTCTGATACTGGATATGGGCCACCATATAGTTGCTGGTAGTTGATCCCAGGTTCTCTAGAAGAGGAGACAATGCTGTTAATTGTTGAGACATTTCAGTGGTCTCACCCATCTTTAAATATTTAGAAGTGTATGTGAGGCTGTGTTTATGTACATCATATGCAGACCATAAAAGGGATTTAGATTCTCCAGAATCTGACACCCTCTTCTGGAGTATATGAAGACAGCTACAGTGTACTGATATCTAATAAATAAATAGATAAATAAATAAATAAATAAATAAATAAATAAATAAACATTTTTTTTAAAAGGATAAGAAATAAAGAAAGACCAGGTAGGCCTACCATCCATATCTCTGTCTGTCTGTCTTTCTATCTGATCTCCGGGAACTGGAGATGGGCCACCATATAGTTGCTGGTAGTTGATCCAAGGTTCTCTGGAAGAGGAGACCATTCTGTTAATTGTTGAGCCCTTTCAGTGGCCCCACACTTCTTTAAATTTTTAGAAGTATACTTGAGGCTGTGTTTATGTACATCATATGCACATTATAAGAGGATTTAGATTCTCCAGAATCTGACTCCCTCTACTGGAGTGTCTGAAGACAGCTACAGTGTATTTATATCTAATAAATAAATAAATAAATAAATAAATACATAAATAAATAAATAAACATTATTTAAACAGGATAAGAAATAAAGAAAGACCTGGCAGGCCTGCCATCCATATCTCTGTCTGTCTGTCTGTCTGTCTATCTAATCCCCTGGAACTGGAGATGGGCCACCATATAGTTGCTGGTAGTTGATCCCAGGTTCTCTGGAAGAGGAGACAATGCTGTTAATGTTGAGCCCTTTCTTTCTTTCTTTCTTTTTTTTTTTTTTTTTTTTTTTGGTTTTTTTGAGACAGGGTTTCTCTGTGTAGCCCTGGCTGTCCTGGAACTCACTTTGTAGACCAGGCTGGCCAGGAACTCAGAAATCCGCCTGCCTCTGCCTCCCGAGTGCTGGGATTAAAGGCGTGTGCCACCACGCCCGGCTTGTTGAGCCCTTTCAATGGCCCTACCCATGTTTAAATTTTTAGAAGTGTATGTGAGGCTGTGTTTATGTACATCATATGCAGACCAGAAGAGGGATTTAGATTCATCAGAATCTGACACCCTCTACTGGAGTGTCTGAAGACAGCTACTGTGTACTTATATCTAATAAATAAATAAATAAATAAATAAATAAATAAATAAATAAATAAACATTATTTAAACAGGATAAGAAAGAAAGAAAGACCAGGCAGGCCTTCCAACCATATCTCTGTCTGTCTGTCTGTCTGTCTGTCTGTCTGTCTATCTGATCCCCGGGAACTGGAGATGGGCCACCATATAGTTGTTGGTAGTTGATCCCAGGTTCTCTGGAAGAGGAGACAATGCTTTTAATTGTTGAGCCCTTTCAGTCGCCCCACCCATCCTTAAATTTTTAGAAGTGTATGTGAGGCTGTGTTTATGTACATCATATGCAGACCTTAAGTGGGATTTAGATTGTCCAGAATCTGACACCCTCTTCTGGAGTGTCTGAAGACAGCTACAGTGTATTTATATCTAATAAATAAATAAATAAATAAATAAATAAATAAATAAATAAACATTTTTTAAAATGGATAAGAAATAAAGAAAGACCAGGCAGGAGTGCCATCCTTATCTCTGTCTGTCTATCTGTCTGTCTGATCCCCTGGAACTGGAGATGGTCCATCATATACTTGCTGGTAGTTGATCCCAGGTTCTCTGGAAGAGGAGACAATGCTGTTATTTGTTGAGCCCTTTAAGTGGCCCCACCCATCTTTAAATTTTTAGAAGTGTATGTGAATCTCTGTTTATGTACATCATATGCATACCATAAGAGGGATTTAGATTCTCCAGAATCTGACACCCTCTTCTGGAGTGTCTGAAGACAGCTAGAGTGTACTTATATCTAATAAATATATAAATAAATAAATAAATAAATAAACATTTTTTAAAAAGGATAAGAAAGAAAGAAAGACCAGGCAGGCCTGCCATCCTTATCTTTGTCTGTCTGTCTCTCTGTCTGTCTGATCCCCTGGAACTGGAGATGGGCCACCATATAGTTGCTGGTAGTTGGTCCCAGGTTCTCTGGAAGAGGAGACAATGCTGTTAATTGTTGAGCCCTTTCAGTGGCCCCACCAATCTTTATATTTTTAGAAGTATATGTGAGTCTCTGTTTATGTACATCATATGCAGACCATTAGAGGGGTTTAGATTCTCCAGATTCTGACACCCTCTACTGGAGTATCTGAAGACAGCTACAGTGTACTTATATCTAATAAATACATAAAAAAATAAATAAATGAATAAATCAATAAATAAATAAGTAAATAAATAAATAAACATTTTTAAAAAAGGATAAGAACGAAAGAAAGACCTGGCAGGCCTGCCATCCTTATCTCTGTCTGTCTGTCTGTCTGTCTGTCTGATACTCTGATACTGGATATGGGCCACCATATAGTTGCTGGTAGTTGATCCCAGGTTCTCTGGAAGGGGAGACAATGCTGTTAATTGTTGAGACCTTTCAGTGGTCCCACCCATCTTTAAATATTTAGAAGTGTATGTGAGGCTGTGTTTATGTACATCATATGCAGACCATAAGAGGGTTTTAGATTCTCCAGAATCTGACACCCTCTACTGGAGTGTCTGAACAGCTACAGTGTACTTATATCTAATAAATACATAAATAAATAAATAAATAAATAAATAAATAAATAAATAAATAAATAAATAAACATTTTTTAAAAAGGATAAGCAAGAAAGAAAGACCAGGCAGGCATGCCATCCATATCTCTGTCTGTCTGTCTGTCTGTCTATCTGATCCCCGGAAATGAGATGGGCCACCATATAGTTGCTGGTAGTTGATCCCAGGTTCTCTGGAAGAGGAGAAAATGCTGTTACTGTTGAGCCCTTTCAGTGGCCCTACACATCTTTAAATTTTTAGAAGTGTATGTGAGGCTGTGTTTATGTACATCATATGCAGACCAGAAGAGGGATTTAGATTCATCAGAATCTGACACCCTCTTCTGGAGTGTCTGAAGACAGCTACAGTGTATTTATATCTAATAAATAAATAAATAAATAAATAAATAAATAAATAAATAAATAAACATTTTTTAAAATGGATAAGAAATAAAGAGAGACCAGGCAGGAGTGCCATCCTTATCTCTGTCTGTCTATCTGTCTGTCTGATCCCCTGGAACTGGAGATGGTCCATCATATACTTGCTGGTAGTTGATCCCAGGTTCTCTGGAAGAGGAGACAATGCTGTTATTTGTTGAGCCCTTTAAGTGGCCCCACCCATCTTTAAATATTTAGAAGTATATGTGAGGCTGTGTTTATGTACATCATAAGCAGACCATAAGAGAGATTTAGATTCTCCAGAATCTGACACCCTCTTCTGGAGTGTCTGAAGAAAGCTACAGTCTACTTATATCTAGTAAATAAATAGATAAATAAATAAATAAATAAATAAACTTTTTTTTTTAAAAAGGATAAGAAAGAAAGAAAGACCAGGCAGGCCTTCCATCTATATCTATGTCTGTCTGTCTGTCTGTCTATCTGATCCCCGGGAACTGGAGATGGGCCACCATATAGTTTCTTGTAGTTGATCCAAGGTTCTCTGGAAGAGGAGACAATGCTGTTAATTGTTGAGCCCTTTCAGTGGCCCCACACTTCTTTAAATTTTTAGAAGTATACCTGAGGCTGTGTTTATGTACATCATATGCAGATTATAAGAGGATTTAGATTCTCCAGAATCTGACACCCTCTACTGGAGTGTCTGAAGACAGCTAGAGTGTACTTATATCTAATAAATACATAAATAAATAAATAAATAAACATTTTTTAAAAAGGATAAGAAAGAAAGAAGACCTGGCAGGCCTGCCATCCTTATCTCTGTCTGTCTGTCTGTCTGTCTGTCTGATCCTCTGATACTGGATATGGGCCACCATATAGGTGCTGGTAGTTGATCCCAGGTTCTATGGAAGAGGAGACAATGCTATTAATTGTTGAGACCTTTCAGTGGTCCCACCCAGCTTTAAATTTTTAGAAGTATATGTGAGGCTGTGTTTATGTACATCATATGCAGACCATAAGAGGGATTTAGATTCTCCAGAATCTGACACCCTCTTCTGGAGTGTCTGAAGACAGCTACTGTGTACTTATATCTAATAAATACATAAATAAATAATTAAATAAACATTTTTTATAAAGGATAAGAAAGAAAGAAAGACCAGGCAGGCCTGCCAACCTTATCTCTCTCTGTCTGTCTGTCTGTCTGATCCCTGAGAACTGGAGTTAGGCCACTATATAGTTGCTGGTAGTTGATCCCAGGTACTCTGGAAAGGAGACAATGCTGTTAATTGTTGAGCTTTTTCAGTGGCCCCACCCTTCTTTAAATTTTCGAAGTATATGTGAGGCTGTGTTTATGTACATCATATGCAGACCATAAGAGGGATTTAGATTCTGCAGAATGTGACACCCTCTACTGGAGTGTCAGAGGACAGCTACAGTGTACTTATATCTAATAAATACATACATAAATAAATAAATAAATAAATAAATAAATAAATAAGTAAATAAACATTTTTTTAAAGGATAAGAAAGAAAGAAAGACCAGGCAGGCCTGCCATCCTTATCTCTGTCTTTCTGTCTGTCTGTCTGATCCCCTGTAACTGGAGATGGGCCACCATATAGGTGCTGGTAGTTGATCCCAGGTTCTCTGGAAGAGGACACAATGCTGTTAATTGTTGAGCCTTTTCAGTGGCCCCACCCATCTTTAAATTTTTAGAAGTATATGTGAGTCTGTGTTTATGTACATCATATGCAGACCATAAGAGGGATTTAGATTTTCCTGAATTTGACACCCTCTTCTGGAGTGTCTGAAGACAGCTACTGTGTACTTATATGTAATAAATACCTGAATAATTAAATAAATAAACATTTTTTAAAAGTATAAGAAAAAAAGAAAGACCAGGCAGGCCTGCCATCCTTATCTCTGTCTGTCTGTCTGTCTGTCTATCTGATCTCCTGTAACTGGAGATCGGCCACCATATAGTTGGTGGTAGTTGAACCCAGGTTCTCTGGAAGAGGAGACAATGCTGTTAATTGTTGAGCCCTTTCAGTGGCCCCACTCATCTTTAAATTTTTAGAAGAGTATCTGAGGCTGTGTTTATGTACATGATATGCAGATCATAAAAGAGATTTAGATTCTCCAGAATCTGACACACTCTTCTGGAGTGTCTGAAGACAGCTACAATGTACTCATATCAAATAAATAAATAGATAAATAAATAAATAAATAAATAAATAAACATTTTTTTAAAAGGATAAGAAAGAAAGAAAGACCAGGCAGGCCTTCCATCTATATCTATGTCTGTCTGTCTGTCTGTCTATCTGATCCCCGGGAACTGGAGATGGGCCACCATATAGTTGCTTGTAGTTGATCCAAGGTTCTCTGGAAGAGGAGACAATGCTGTTAATTGTTGAGCCCTTTCAGTGGCCCCACACTTCTTTAAATTTTTAGAAGTATACCTGAGGCTGTGTTTATGTACATCATATGCAGATTATAAGAGGATTTAGATTCTCCAGAATCTGACACCCTCTACTGGAGTGTCTGAAGACAGCTAGAGTGTACTTATATCTAATAAATACATAAATAAATAAATAAATAAACATTTTTTAAAAAGGATAAGAAAGAAAGAAGACCTGGCAGGCCTGCCATCCTTATCTCTGTCTGTCTGTCTGTCTGTCTGTCTGATCCTCTGATACTGGATATGGGCCACCATATAGGTGCTGGTAGTTGATCCCAGGTTCTATGGAAGAGGAGACAATGCTATTAATTGTTGAGACCTTTCAGTGGTCCCACCCAGCTTTAAATTTTTAGAAGTATATGTGAGGCTGTGTTTATGTACATCATATGCAGACCATAAGAGGGATTTAGATTCTCCAGAATCTGACACCCTCTTCTGGAGTGTCTGAAGACAGCTACTGTGTACTTATATCTAATAAATACATAAATAAATAATTAAATAAACATTTTTTATAAAGGATAAGAAAGAAAGAAAGACCAGGCAGGCCTGCCAACCTTATCTCTCTCTGTCTGTCTGTCTGTCTGATCCCTGAGAACTGGAGTTAGGCCACTATATAGTTGCTGGTAGTTGATCCCAGGTACTCTGGAAAGGAGACAATGCTGTTAATTGTTGAGCTTTTTCAGTGGCCCCACCCTTCTTTAAATTTTCGAAGTATATGTGAGGCTGTGTTTATGTACATCATATGCAGACCATAAGAGGGATTTAGATTCTGCAGAATGTGACACCCTCTACTGGAGTGTCAGAGGACAGCTACAGTGTACTTATATCTAATAAATACATAAATAAATAAATAAATAAATAAATAAATAAATAAATAAATAAGTAAATAAACATTTTTTTAAAGGATAAGAAAGAAAGAAAGACCAGGCAGGCCTGCCATCCTTATCTCTGTCTTTCTGTCTGTCTGTCTGATCCCCTGTAACTGGAGATGGGCCACCATATAGGTGCTGGTAGTTGATCCCAGGTTCTCTGGAAGAGGACACAATGCTGTTAATTGTTGAGCCTTTTCAGTGGCCCCACCCATCTTTAAATTTTTAGAAGTATATGTGAGTCTGTGTTTATGTACATCATATGCAGACCATAAGAGGGATTTAGATTTTCCTGAATTTGACACCCTCTTCTGGAGTGTCTGAAGACAGCTACTGTGTACTTATATGTAATAAATACCTGAATAATTAAATAAATAAACATTTTTTAAAAGTATAAGAAAAAAAGAAAGACCAGGCAGGCCTGCCATCCTTATCTCTGTCTGTCTGTCTGTCTGTCTATCTGATCTCCTGTAACTGGAGATCGGCCATCATATAGTTGGTGGTAGTTGAACCCAGGTTCTCTGGAAGAGGAGACAATGCTGTTAATTGTTGAGCCCTTTCAGTGGCCCCACTCATCTTTAAATTTTTAGAAGAGTATCTGAGGCTGTGTTTATGTACATGATATGCAGATCATAAAAGAGATTTAGATTCTCCAGAATCTGACACACTCTTCTGGAGTGTCTGAAGACAGCTACAATGTACTCATATCAAATAAATAAATAGATAAATAAATAAATAAATAAATAAACATTTTTTTAAAAGGATAAGAAAGAAAGAAAGACCAGGCAGGCCTACCATCCATATCTCTGTCTGTCTGTCTGTCTGTCTCTCTGATCCCCGGGAACTGGAGATGGGCCACCATATAGTTGCTGGTAGTTGATCCAAGGTTCTCTGGAAGAGGAGACCATGCTGTTAATAGTTGTGCCCTTTCAGTGGCCCCACACTTCTTTAAATTTTTAGAAGTATACTTTAGGCTGTGTTTATGTACATCTTATGCACATTATAAGAGGATTTAGATTCTCCAGAATCTGACACCCTCTACTGGAGTGTCTAAAGACAGCTACAGTGTACTGATATCTAATAAATAAATAGATAAATAAATAAATAAATAAATAAACATTTTTTAAAATGGATAAGAAATAAAGAAAGACCAGGCAGGAGAGCCATCCTTATCTCTGTCTGTCTATCTGTCTGTCTGATCCCCTGGAACTGGAGATGGTCCATCATATACTTGCTGGTAGTTGACACCAGGTTCTCTGGAAGAGGAGACAATGCTGTTATTTGTTGAGCCCTTTAAGTGGCCCCACCCATCTTTAAATTTTTAGAAGTGTATGTGAGTCTCTCTTTATGTACATCATATGCATACCATAAGAGGGATTTAGATTCTCCAGAATCTGACACCCTCTTCTGGCGTGTCTGAAGACAGCTACAGTGTACTTATATCTAATAAATATATACATAAATAAATAAATAAATAAATAAACATTTTTTGAAAAAGGATAAGAAAGAAAGAAAGACCAGGCAGGCCGTCCATCCATATCTCTGTCTGTCTGTCTGTCTGTCTATCTGATCCCCGGGAAATGGAGATGGGCCACCATAGAGTTGCTGGTAGTGATCCAAGGTTCTCTGGAAGAGGAGACAATGCTGTTAATTGTTGAGCCCTTTCAGTGGCCCCACACTTCTTTAAATTTTTAGAAGTATACCTGAGGCTGTGTTTATGTACATCATATGCAGATTATAAGAGGATTTAGATTCTCCAGAATCTGACACCCTCTACTGGAGTGTCTGAAGACAGCTAGAGTGTACTTATATCTAATAAATAAATAAATAAATAAATAAATAAATAAATAAATAAATAAATATTTTTTAAAAAGGATTAGAAAGAAAGACCAGGCAGGCCTGCCATCCATATCTCTGTCTGTCTGTCTGTCTGTCTATCTGATCCCCGGGAACTGGAGATGGGCCACCATATAGTTGCTGGTAGTTGATCCCAGGTTCTCTAGAAGAGGAGACAATGCTGTTAATGTTGAGCCCTTTCAGTGGCCCTACCCATCTTTAAATTTTTAGAAGTGTATATGAGGCCGTGTTTATGTACATCATATGCAGACCAGAAGAGGGATTTAGATTCATCAGAATCTGACACCCTCTTCTGGAGTGTCTGAAGACAGCTACAGTGAACTTATATCTAATAAATAAATAAATGAATAAATGAATAAATAAATAAATAAATAAATAAACATTATTTAAACAGGATAAGAAAGAAAGAAAGACCAGGCAGGCCTTCCATCCATATCACTGTCTGTCTGTCTGTCTGTCTGTCTATCTGATCCCCGGGAACTGGAGATGGGCCACCATATTGTTGCTGGTAGTTGATCCCAGGTTCTCTGGCAGAGGAGACAATGCTGTTAATTGTTGAGCCCTTTCAGTCGCCCCACCCATCCTTAAATTTTTAGAAGTGTATGTGAGGCTGTGTTTATGTACATCATATGCAGACAATAAGAGGGATTTAGATTGTCCAGAATCTGACACCCTCTTCTGGAGTGTCTGAAGACAGCTACAGTGTATTTATATCTAATAAATAAATAAATAAATAAATAAATAAATAAATAAATAAATAAACATTTTTTAAAATGAATAAGAAATAAAGAAAGACAAGGCAGGAGTGCCATCCTTATCTCTGTCTATCTGATCACCTGGAACTGGAGATGGTACATCATATACTTGCTGGTAGTTGATACCAGGTTCTCTGGAAGAGGAGACAATGCTGTTATTTGTTGAGCCCATTAAGTGGCCCCACCCATCTTTAAATTTTTAGAGGTGTATGTGAGTCTCTGTTTATGTACATCATATGCAGACCATAAGAGGGATTTAGATTCTCCAGAATCTGACACCCTCTTCTGGAGTGTTTGAAGACAGCTACAGTGTACTTATATCTAATAAATATAAATAAATAAATAAATAAATAAATAAATAAATAAATAAATAAATAAACATTTTTTAAAAAGGATAAGAAAGAAAGAAAAATCAGGCAGGCCTACCATCCTTATCTCTGTCTGTCTGTCTCTCTGTCTGTCTGATCCCCTGGAACTGGAGATGGGCCACCATATAGGTGCTGGTAGTTGATCCCAGGTTCTCTGGAAGAGTAGACAATGCTGTTAATTGTTGAGCCCTTTCAGTGGCCCCACCCATCTTTAAATTTTTAGAAGTATATGTGAGTCTCTGTTTATGTACATCATATGCAGACCATAAGAGGGATTTAGATTCTCCAGTATCTGACACCCTCTTCTGGAGTGTCTGCAGACAGCTACAGTGTACTTATATCTAATAAATACATAAATAAATAAATAAATAAATAAATAAATAAATAAATAAATAAATGAATAAATAAACATTTTTTAAAAAGGGTAAGAAAGAAAGAAAGACTAGGCAGGCCTGCCATCCTTATCTCTGTCTGTCTGTCTGTCTGTCTGTCTGATCCTCTGATACTGGATATGGGCCACCATATAGTTGCTGGTAGTTGATCCCAGGTTCTCTGGAAGAGGAGACAATGCTGTTAATTGTTGAGACATTTCAGTGGTCCCACCCATTTTTAAATATTTAAAAGTGTATGTGAGGCTGTGTTTATGTACATCATATGCAGACCATAAAAGGGATTTAGATTCTCCAGAATCTGACACCCTCTTCTGGAGTGTCTGAAGACAGCTACAGTGTACTGATGTCTAATAAATAAATAGATAAATAAATAAATACATAAATAAACATTTTTTAAAAGGATAAGAAAGAAAGAAAGACCAGGCAGGCCTACCATCCATATCTCTGTCTGTCTGTCTGTCTGTCTATCTGATCCCCGGGAACTGGAGATGGGCCACCATATAGTTGCTGGTAGTTGATCCCAGGTTCTCTGGAGGAGGAGACAATGCTGTTAATGTTGAGCCCTTTCTTTTTTTTTTTTTTTTTTTGGTTTTTGGAGACAGGGTTTCTCTGTGTAGCCCTGGCTGTCCTGGAACTCACTTTGTAGACCAGGCTGGCTTCGAACTCAGAAATCTGCCTGCCTCTGCCTCCCGAGTGCTGGGATTAAAGGCGTGCGCCAACACGCCCAGCTTGTTGAGCCCTATCAGTGGCCCTACCCATATTTAAATTTTTAGAAGTATATGTGAGGCTGTGTTTATGTACATCATATGCAGACCAGAAGAGGGATTTAGAGTCATCAGAATCTGACACCCTCTACTGGAGTGTCTGAAGACAGCTACAGTGTACTTATATCTAATAAATAAATAAATAAATAAATAAATAAATAAACATTATTTAAACAGGATAAGAAAGAAAGAAAGACCAGGCAGGCCTTCCATCCATATCTCTGTCTGTCTGTCTGTCTGTCTATCTGATCCCCGGGAACTGGAGATGGGCCACCATATAGTTGCTGGTAGTTGATCCCAGGTTCTCTGGAAGAGGAGACAATGCTGTTAATTGTTGAGCCCTTTCAGTCGCCCCACCCATCCTTAAATTTTTAGAAGTGTATGTGAGGCTGTGTTTATGTACATCATATGCAGACCTTAAGAGGGATTTAGATTGTCCAGAATCTGACACCCTCTTCTGGAGTGTCTGAAGACAGCTACAGTGTATTTATATCTAATAAATAAATAAATAAATAAATAAATAAATAAATAAATAAATATATAAATAAACATTTTTTAAATTGGATAAGAAATAAAGAAAGACCAGGCAGGAGAGCCATCCTTATCTCTGTCTGTCTATCTGTCTGTCTGATCCCCTGGAACTGGAGATGGTCCATCATATACTTGCTGGTAGTTGACACCAGGTTCTCTGGAAGAGGAGACAATGCTGTTATTTGTTGAGCCCTTTAAGTGGCCCCACCCATCTTTAAATTTTTAGAAGTGTATGTGAATCTCTGTTTATGTACATCATATGCATACCATAAGAGGGATTTAGATTCTCCAGAATCTGACACCCTCTTCTGGAGTGTCTGAAGACAGCTAGAGTGTACTTATATCTAATAAATATATACATAAATAAATAAATAAATAAACATTTTTTAAAAAGGATAAGAAAGAAAGAAAGACCAGGCAGGCCTGCCATCCTTATCTTTGTCTGTCTGTCTCTCTGTCTGTCTGATCCCCTGGAACTGGAGATGGGCCACCATATAGTTGCTGGTAGTTGGTCCCAGGTTCTCTGGAAGAGGAGACAATGCTGTTAATTGTTGAGCCCTTTCAGTGGCCCCACCAATCTTTATATTTTTAGAAGTATATGTGAGTCTCTGTTTATGTACATCATATGCAGACCATTAGAGGGGTTTAGATTCTCCAGATTCTGACACCCTCTACTGGAGTATCTGAAGACAGCTACAGTGTACTTATATCTAATAAATACATAAAAAATAAATAAATGAATAAATCAATAAATAAATAAGTAAATAAATAAATAAACATTTTTAAAAAAGGATAAGAACGAAAGAAAGACCTGGCAGGCCTGCCATCCTTATCTCTGTCTGTCTGTCTGTCTGTCTGTCTGATCCTCTGATACTGGATATGGGCCACCATATAGTTGCTGGTAGTTGATCCCAGGTTCTCTGGAAGGGGAGACAATGCTGTTAATTGTTGAGACCTTTCAGTGGTCCCACCCATCTTTAAATATTTAGAAGTGTATGTGAGGCTGTGTTTATGTACATCATATGCAGACCATAAGAGGGTTTTAGATTCTCCAGAATCTGACACCCTCTACTGGAGTGTCTGAACAGCTACAGTGTACTTATATCTAATAAATACATAAATAAATAAATAAATAAATAAATAAATAAATAAATAAATAAATAAACATTTTTTAAAAAGGATAAGCAAGAAAGAAAGACCAGGCAGGCATGCCATCCATATCTCTGTCTGTCTGTCTGTCTGTCTATCTGATCCCCGGAAATGAGATGGGCCACCATATAGTTGCTGGTAGTTGATCCCAGGTTCTCTGGAAGAGGAGAAAATGCTGTTACTGTTGAGCCCTTTCAGTGGCCCTACACATCTTTAAATTTTTAGAAGTGTATGTGAGGCTGTGTTTATGTACATCATATGCAGACCAGAAGAGGGATTTAGATTCATCAGAATCTGACACCCTCTTCTGGAGTGTCTGAAGACAGCTACAGTGTATTTATATCTAATAAATAAATAAATAAATAAATAAATAAATAAATAAATAAATAAATAAACATTTTTTAAAATGGATAAGAAATAAAGAGAGACCAGTCAGGAGTGCCATCCTTATCTCTGTCTGTCTATCTGTCTGTCTGATCCCCTGGAACTGGAGATGGTCCATCATATACTTGCTGGTAGTTGATCCCAGGTTCTCTGGAAGAGGAGACAATGCTGTTATTTGTTGAGCCCTTTAAGTGGCCCCACCCATCTTTAAATATTTAGAAGTATATGTGAGGCTGTGTTTATGTACATCATAAGCAGACCATAAGAGAGATTTAGATTCTCCAGAATCTGACACCCTCTTCTGGAGTGTCTGAAGAAAGCTACAGTCTACTTATATCTAGTAAATAAATAGATAAATAAATAAATAAATAAATAAACTTTTTTTTAAAAAGGATAAGAAAGAAAGAAAGACCAGGCATGCCTTCCATCTATATCTATGTCTGTCTGTCTGTCTGTCTATCTGATCCCCGGGAACTGGAGATGGGCCACCATATAGTTGCTTGTAGTTGATCCAAGGTTCTCTGGAAGAGGAGACAATGCTGTTAATTGTTGAGCCCTTTCAGTGGCCCCACACTTCTTTAAATTTTTAGAAGTATACCTGAGGCTGTGTTTATGTACATCATATGCAGATTATAAGAGGATTTAGATTCTCCAGAATCTGACACCCTCTACTGGAGTGTCTGAAGACAGCTAGAGTGTACTTATATCTAATAAATACATTAATAAATAAATAAATAAACATTTTTTAAAAAGGATAAGAAAGAAAGAAGACCTGGCAGGCCTGCCATCCTTATCTCTGTCTGTCTGTCTGTCTGTCTGTCTGATCCTCTGATACTGGATATGGGCCACCATATAGGTGCTGGTAGTTGATCCCAGGTTCTATGGAAGAGGAGACAATGCTATTAATTGTTGAGACCTTTCAGTGGTCCCACCCAGCTTTAAATTTTTAGAAGTATATGTGAGGCTGTGTTTATGTACATCATATGCACCATAAGAGGGATTTAGATTCTCCAGAATCTGACACCCTCTTCTGGAGTGTCTGAAGACAGCTACTGTGTACTTATATCTAATAAATACATAAATAAATAATTAAATAAACATTTTTATTAAGGATAAGAAAGAAAGAAAGACCAGGCAGGCCTGCCAACCTTATCTCTCTCTGTCTGTCTGTCTGTCTGATCCCTGAGAACTGGAGTTAGGCCACTATATAGTTGCTGGTAGTTGATCCCAGGTACTCTGGAAAGGAGACAATGCTGTTAATTGTTGAGCTTTTTCAGTGGCCCCACCCTTCTTTAAATTTTCGAAGTATATGTGAGGCTGTGTTTATGTACATCATATGCAGACCATAAGAGGGATTTAGATTCTGCAGAATGTGACACCCTCTACTGGAGTGTCAGAGGACAGCTACAGTGTACTTATATCTAATAAATACATAAATAAATAAATAAATAAATAAATAAATAAATAAGTAAATAAACATTTTTTTAAAGGATAAGAAAGAAAGAAAGACCAGGCAGGCCTGCCATCCTTATCTCTGTCTTTCTGTCTGTCTGTCTGATCCCCTGTAACTGGAGATGGGCCACCATATAGGTGCTGGTAGTTGATCCCAGGTTCTCTGGAAGAGGACACAATGCTGTTAATTGTTGAGCCTTTTCAGTGGCCCCACCCATCTTTAAATTTTTAGAAGTATATGTGAGTCTGTGTTTATGTACATCATATGCAGACCATAAGAGGGATTTAGATTTTCCTGAATTTGACACCCTCTTCTGGAGTGTCTGAAGACAGCTACTGTGTACTTATATGTAATAAATACCTGAATAATTAAATAAATAAACATTTTTTAAAAGTATAAGAAAAAAAGAAAGACCAGGCAGGCCTGCCATCCTTATCTCTGTCTGTCTGTCTGTCTGTCTATCTGATCTCCTGTAACTGGAGATCGGCCACCATATAGTTGGTGGTAGTTGAACCCAGGTTCTCTGGAAGAGGAGACAATGCTGTTAATTGTTGAGCCCTTTCAGTGGCCCCACTCATCTTTAAATTTTTAGAAGAGTATCTGAGGCTGTGTTTATGTACATGATATGCAGATCATAAAAGAGATTTAGATTCTCCAGAATCTGACACACTCTTCTGGAGTGTCTGAAGACAGCTACAATGTACTCATATCAAATAAATAAATAGATAAATAAATAAATAAATAAATAAATAAATAAATAAATAAATAAATAAACATTTTTTTAAAAGGATAAGAAAGAAAGAAAGACCAGGCAGGCCTTCCATCTATATCTATGTCTGTCTGTCTGTCTGTCTATCTGATCCTCGGGAACTGGAGATGGGCCACCATATAGTTGCTTGTAGTTGATCCAAGGTTCTCTGGAAGAGGAGACAATGCTGTTAATTGTTGAGCCCTTTCAGTGGCCCCACACTTCTTTAAATTTTTAGAAGTATACCTGAGGCTGTGTTTATGTACATCATATGCAGATTATAAGAGGATTTAGATTCTCCAGAATCTGACACCCTCTACTGGAGTGTCTGAAGACAGCTAGAGTGTACTTATATCTAATAAATACATAAATAAATAAATAAATAAACATTTTTTAAAAAGGATAAGAAAGAAAGAAGACCTGGCAGGCCTGCCATCCTTATCTCTGTCTGTCTGTCTGTCTGTCTGTCTGATCCTCTGATACTGGATATGGGCCACCATATAGGTGCTGGTAGTTGATCCCAGGTTCTATGGAAGAGGAGACAATGCTATTAATTGTTGAGACCTTTCAGTGGTCCCACCCAGCTTTAAATTTTTAGAAGTATATGTGAGGCTGTGTTTATGTACATCATATGCAGACCATAAGAGGGATTTAGATTCTCCAGAATCTGACACCCTCTTCTGGAGTGTCTGAAGACAGCTACTGTGTACTTATATCTAATAAATACATAAATAAATAATTAAATAAACATTTTTTATAAAGGATAAGAAAGAAAGAAAGACCAGGCAGGCCTGCCAACCTTATCTCTCTCTGTCTGTCTGTCTGTCTGATCCCTGAGAACTGGAGTTAGGCCACTATATAGTTGCTGGTAGTTGATCCCAGGTACTCTGGAAAGGAGACAATGCTGTTAATTGTTGAGCTTTTTCAGTGGCCCCACCCTTCTTTAAATTTTCGAAGTATATGTGAGGCTGTGTTTATGTACATCATATGCAGACCATAAGAGGGATTTAGATTCTGCAGAATGTGACACCCTCTACTGGAGTGTCAGAGGACAGCTACAGTGTACTTATATCTAATAAATACATACATAAATAAATAAATAAATAAATAAATAAATAAATAAGTAAATAAACATTTTTTTAAAGGATAAGAAAGAAAGAAAGACCAGGCAGGCCTGCCATCCTTATCTCTGTCTTTCTGTCTGTCTGTCTGATCCCCTGTAACTGGAGATGGGCCACCATATAGGTGCTGGTAGTTGATCCCAGGTTCTCTGGAAGAGGACACAATGCTGTTAATTGTTGAGCCTTTTCAGTGGCCCCACCCATCTTTAAATTTTTAGAAGTATATGTGAGTCTGTGTTTATGTACATCATATGCAGACCATAAGAGGGATTTAGATTTTCCTGAATTTGACACCCTCTTCTGGAGTGTCTGAAGACAGCTACTGTGTACTTATATGTAATAAATACCTGAATAATTAAATAAATAAACATTTTTTAAAAGTATAAGAAAAAAAGAAAGACCAGGCAGGCCTGCCATCCTTATCTCTGTCTGTCTGTCTGTCTGTCTATCTGATCTCCTGTAACTGGAGATCGGCCACCATATAGTTGGTGGTAGTTGAACCCAGGTTCTCTGGAAGAGGAGACAATGCTGTTATATGTTGAGCCCTTTCAGTGGCCCCACTCATCTTTAAATTTTTAGAAGAGTATCTGAGGCTGTGTTTATGTACATGATATGCAGATCATAAAAGAGATTTAGATTCTCCAGAATCTGACACACTCTTCTGGAGTGTCTGAAGACAGCTACAATGTACTCATATCAAATAAATAAATAGATAAATAAATAAATAAATAAATAAATAAATAAACATTTTTTTAAAAGGATAAGAAAGAAAGAAAGACCAGGCAGGCCTACCATCCATATCTCTGTCTGTCTGTCTGTCTGTCTCTCTGATCCCCGGGAACTGGAGATGGGCCACCATATAGTTGCTGGTAGTTGATCCAAGGTTCTCTGGAAGAGGAGACCATGCTGTTAATAGTTGTGCCCTTTCAGTGGCCCCACACTTCTTTAAATTTTTAGAAGTATACTTTAGGCTGTGTTTATGTACATCTTATGCACATTATAAGAGGATTTAGATTCTCCAGAATCTGACACCCTCTACTGGAGTGTCTAAAGACAGCTACAGTGTACTGATATCTAATAAATAAATAGATAAATAAATAAATAAATAAATAAACATTTTTTAAAATGGATAAGAAATAAAGAAAGACCAGGCAGGAGAGCCATCCTTATCTCTGTCTGTCTATCTGTCTGTCTGATCCCCTGGAACTGGAGATGGTCCATCATATACTTGCTGGTAGTTGACACCAGGTTCTCTGGAAGAGGAGACAATGCTGTTATTTGTTGAGCCCTTTAAGTGGCCCCACCCATCTTTAAATTTTTAGAAGTGTATGTGAGTCTCTCTTTATGTACATCATATGCATACCATAAGAGGGATTTAGATTCTCCAGAATCTGACACCCTCTTCTGGCGTGTCTGAAGACAGCTACAGTGTACTTATATCTAATAAATATATACATAAATAAATAAATAAATAAATAAACATTTTTTGAAAAAGGATAAGAAAGAAAGAAAGACCAGGCAGGCCGTCCATCCATATCTCTGTCTGTCTGTCTGTCTGTCTATCTGATCCCCGGGAAATGGAGATGGGCCACCATAGAGTTGCTGGTAGTGATCCAAGGTTCTCTGGAAGAGGAGACAATGCTGTTAATTGTTGAGCCCTTTCAGTGGCCCCACACTTATTTAAATTTTTAGAAGTATACTTGAGGCTGTGTTTATGTACATCATATGCAGACCATAAGAGGGATTTAGATTCTCCAGAATCTGACACCCTCTACTGGAGTGTCTGAACAGCTACAGTGTACTTATATCTAATAAATAAATAAATAAATAAATAAATAAACATTTTTTAAAAAGGATTAGAAAGAAAGACCAGGCAGGCCTGCCATCCATATCTCTGTCTGTCTGTCTGTCTGTCTATCTGATCCCCGGGAACTGGAGATGGGCCACCATATAGTTGCTGGTAGTTGATCCCAGGTTCTCTAGAAGAGGAGACAATGCTGTTAATGTTGAGCCCTTTCAGTGGCCCTACCCATCTTTAAATTTTTAGAAGTGTATATGAGGCCGTGTTTATGTACATCATATGCAGACCAGAAGAGGGATTTAGATTCATCAGAATCTGACACCCTCTTCTGGAGTGTCTGAAGACAGCTACAGTGAACTTATATCTAATAAATAAATAAATGAATAAATGAATAAATAAATAAATAAATAAATAAATAAACATTATTTAAACAGGATAAGAAAGAAAGAAAGACCAGGCAGGCCTTCCATCCATATCACTGTCTGTCTGTCTGTCTGTCTGTCTATCTGATCCCCGGGAACTGGAGATGGGCCACCATATTGTTGCTGGTAGTTGATCCCAGGTTCTCTGGCAGAGGAGACAATGCTGTTAATTGTTGAGCCCTTTCAGTCGCCCCACCCATCCTTAAATTTTTAGAAGTGTATGTGAGGCTGTGTTTATGTACATCATATGCAGACCATAAGAGGGATTTAGATTGTCCAGAATCTGACACCCTCTTCTGGAGTGTCTGAAGACAGCTACAGTGTATTTATATCTAATAAATAAATAAATAAATAAATAAATAAATAAATAAATAAATAAATAAACATTTTTTAAAATGAATAAGAAATAAAGAAAGACAAGGCAGGAGTGCCATTCTTATCTCTGTCTATCTGATCACCTGGAACTGGAGATGGTACATCATATACTTGCTGGTAGTTGATACCAGGTTCTCTGGAAGAGGAGACAATGCTGTTATTTGTTGAGCCCATTAAGTGGCCCCACCCATCTTTAAATTTTTAGAGGTGTATGTGAGTCTCTGTTTATGTACATCATATGCAGACCATAAGAGGGATTTAGATTCTCCAGAATCTGACACCCTCTTCTGGAGTGTTTGAAGACAGCTACAGTGTACTTATATCTAATAAATATAAATAAATAAATAAATAAATAAATAAATAAATAAATAAATAAATAAATAAATAAACATTTTTTAAAAAGGATAAGAAAGAAAGAAAAATCAGGCAGGCCTACCATCCTTATCTCTGTCTGTCTGTCTCTCTGTCTGTCTGATCCCCTGGAACTGGAGATGGGCCACCATATAGGTGCTGGTAGTTGATCCCAGGTTCTCTGGAAGAGTAGACAATGCTGTTAATTGTTGAGCCCTTTCAGTGGCCCCACCCATCTTTAAATTTTTAGAAGTATATGTGAGTCTCTGTTTATGTACATCATATGCAGACCATAAGAGGGATTTAGATTCTCCAGTATCTGACACCCTCTTCTGGAGTGTCTGCAGACAGCTACAGTGTACTTATATCTAATAAATACATAAATAAATAAATAAATAAATAAATAAATAAATAAATAAATGAATAAATAAACATTTTTTAAAAAGGGTAAAAAAGAAAGAAAGACTAGGCAGGCCTGCCATCCTTATCTCTGTCTGTCTGTCTGTCTGTCTGTCTGATCCTCTGATACTGGATATGGGCCACCATATAGTTGCTGGTAGTTGATCCCAGGTTCTCTGGAAGAGGAGACAATGCTGTTAATTGTTGAGACATTTCAGTGGTCCCACCCATTTTTAAATATTTAAAAGTGTATGTGAGGCTGTGTTTATGTACATCATATGCAGACCATAAAAGGGATTTAGATTCTCCAGAATCTGACACCCTCTTCTGGAGTGTCTGAAGACAGCTACAGTGTACTGATGTCTAATAAATAAATAGATAAATAAATAAATACATAAATAAACATTTTTTAAAAGGATAAGAAAGAAAGAAAGACCAGGCAGGCCTACCATCCATATCTCTGTCTGTCTGTCTGTCTGTCTATCTGATCCCCGGGAACTGGAGATGGGCCACCATGTAGTTGCTGGTAGTTGATCCAAGGTTCTCTGGAAGAGGAGACAATGCTGTTAATTGTTGAGCCCTTTCAGTGGCCCCACACTTCTTTAAATTTTTAGAAGTATACTTTAGGCTGTGTTTATGTACATCTTATGCACATTATAAGATGATTTAGATTCTCCAGAATCTGACACCCTCTACTGGAGTGTCAGAAGACAGCTACAGTGTATTTATATCTAATAAATACATAAATAAATAAATAAATAAATAAATAAATAAATAAATAAATATATAAATAAATAAACATTTTTTAAAAAGGATAAGAAAGAAAGAAAGACCAGGCAGGCCTTCCATCCATATCTCTGTCTTTCTGTCTGTCTGTCTATCTGATCCCCTGGAACTGTAGATGGGCCACCATATAGTTGCTGGTAGTTGATCCCAGGTTCTCTGGAGGAGGAGACAATGCTGTTAATGTTGAGCCCTTTCTTTTTTTTTTTTTTTTTTTTGGTTTTTGGAGACAGGGTTTCTCTGTGTAGCCCTGGCTGTCCTGGAACTCACTTTGTAGACCAGGCTGGCTTCGAACTCAGAAATCTGCCTGCCTCTGCCTCCCGAGTGCTGGGATTAAAGGCGTGCGCCAACACGCCCAGCTTGTTGAGCCCTATCAGTGGCCCTACCCATATTTAAATTTTTAGAAGTATATGTGAGGCTGTGTTTATGTACATCATATGCAGACCAGAAGAGGGATTTAGAGTCATCAGAATCTGACACCCTCTACTGGAGTGTCTGAAGACAGCTACAGTGTACTTATATCTAATAAATAAATAAATAAATAAATAAATAAATAAATAAATAAATAAACATTATTTAAACAGGATAAGAAAGAAAGAAAGACCAGGCAGGCCTTCCATCCATATCTCTGTCTGTCTGTCTGTCTGTCTATCTGATCCCCGGGAACTGGAGATGGGCCACCATATAGTTGCTGGTAGTTGATCCCAGGTTCTCTGGAAGAGGAGACAATGCTGTTAATTGTTGAGCCCTTTCAGTCGCCCCACCCATCCTTAAATTTTTAGAAGTGTATGTGAGGCTGTGTTTATGTACATCATATGCAGACCTTAAGAGGGATTTAGATTGTCCAGAATCTGACACCCTCTTCTGGAGTGTCTGAAGACAGCTACAGTGTATTTATATCTAATAAATAAATAAATAAATAAATAAATAAATAAATAAATATATAAATAAACATTTTTTAAAATGGATAAGAAATAAAGAAAGACCAGGCAGGAGAGCCATCCTTATCTCTGTCTGTCTATCTGTCTGTCTGATCCCCTGGAACTGGAGATGGTCCATCATATACTTGCTGGTAGTTGACACCAGGTTCTCTGGAAGAGGAGACAATGCTGTTATTTGTTGAGCCCTTTAAGTGGCCCCACCCATCTTTAAATTTTTAGAAGTGTATGTGAGTCTCTCTTTATGTACATCATATGCATCCCATAAGAGGGATTTAGATTCTCCAGAATCTGACACCCTCTTCTGGAGTGTCTGAAGACAGCTACAGTGTATTTATATCTAATAAATAAATAAATAAATAAATAAAGAAATAAACATTTTTAAAAAAGGAATAGAAAGAAAGACCAGGCAGGCCTGCCATCCATATCTCTGTCTGTCTGTCTGTCTGTCTATCTGATCCCCATAACTGGAGATGGGCCACCATATAGTTGCTGGTAGTTGATCCCAGGTTCTCTGGAAGAGGAGACAATGCTGTTAATTGTTGAGCCCTTTCAGTGGCCCTACCCATCTTTAAATTTTTAGAAGTGTATATGAGGCCGTGTTTATGTACATCATATGCAGACCAGAAGAGGGATTTAGATTCATCAGAATCTGACACCCTCTTCTGGAGTGTCTGAAGACAGCTACAGTGTACTTATATCTAATAAATAAATAAATGAATAAATAAATAAATAAATAAATAAATAAATAAATAAACATTATTTAAACAGGATAAGAAAGAAAGAAAGACCAGGCAGGCCTTCCATCCATATCTCTGTCTGTCTGTCTGTCTGTCTGTCTGTCTGTCTGTCTGTTTATCTGATCCCCGGGAACTGGAGATGGGCCACCATATTGTTGCTGGTAGTTGATCCCAGGTTCTCTGGAAGAGGAGACAATGCTGTTAATTGTTGAGCCCTTTCAGTCGCCCCACCCATCCTTAAATTTTTAGAAGTGTATGAGAGGCTGTGTTTATGTACATCATATGCAGACCATAAGAGGGATTTAGATTGTCCAGAATCTGACACCCTCTTCTGGAGTGTCTGAAGACAGCTACAGTGTATTTATATCTAATAAATAAATAAATAAATAAATAAATAAATAAATAAATAAATAAACATTTTTTAAAATGGATAAGAAATAAAGAAAGACAAGGCAGGAGTGCCATCCTTATCTCTGTCTGTCTGATCCCCTGGAACTGGAGATGGTCCATCATATACTTGCTGGTAGTTGATACCAGGTTCTCTGGAAGAGGAGACAATGCTGTTATTTGTTGAGCCCATTAAGTGGCCCCACCCATCTTTAAATTTTTAGAGGTGTATGTGAGTCTCTGTTTATGTACATCATATGCAGACCATAAGAGGGATTTAGATTCTCCAGAATCTGACACCCTCTTCTGGAGTGTCTGAAGACAGCTACAGTGTACTTATATCTAATAAATATAAATAAATAAATAAATAAATAAATAAATAAATAAATAAATAAACATTTTTTAAAAAGGATAAGAAAGAAAGAAAAATCAGGCAGGCCTGCCATCCTTATCTCTGTCTGTCTGCCTGTCTGTCTGTCTGATCCTCTGATACTGGATATGGGCCACCATATAGTTGCTGGTAGTTGATCCCAGGTTCTCTGGAAGAGGAGACAATGCTGTTAATTGTTGAGACCTTTCAGTGGTCCCACCCATCTTTAAATATTTAGAAGTGTATGTGAGGCTGTGTTTATGTACATTATATGCAAACCATAAGAGGGATTTAGATTCTCCAGGATCTGACACCCTCTTCTGGAGTGTCTGAAGACAGCTACAGTGTACTGATATCTAATAAATAAATAGATAAATACATAAATAAATAAATAAACATTTTTTAAAAAGGATAAAAAGAAAGAAAGACCAGGCAGGCCTACCATCCATATCTCTGTCTGTCTGTCTGTCTGTCTATCTATCTGATCCCCGGGAACTCAAGATGGCCCACCATATAGTTGCTGGTAGTTGATCCAAGGTTCTCTGGAAGAGGAGACAATGCTGGTAATTGTTGAGCCCTTTCAGTGGCCCCACACTTCTTTAAATTTTTAGAAGTATACCTGAGGCTGTGTTTATGTACATCATATGCAGATTATAAGAGGATTTAGATTCTCCAGAATCTGACACCCTCTACTGGAGTGTCTGAAGACAGCTACAGTGTACTTATATCTAATTAATACATAAATAAATAAATAAACATTTTTTAAAAAGGATAAGAAAGAAAGAAAGACCAGGCAGGCCTCCATCCTTATCTCTGTCTGTCTGTCTGTCTGTTTGATACCCTGGAACTGGAGATGGGCCACCATATAGTTGCTGGTAGTTCATCCCAGGCTCTCTAGACGAGGAGACAATGCTGTTAATTGTTGAGCATTTTCAGTGGCCCCACCCATCTTTAAATTTTTAGAAGTAAAGTTGAGGCTGTGTTTATGTACATCATATGCAGACCATAAGAGGGATTTAGATTGTACAGAATTTAACACCCTCTTCTGGATTGTTTGAAGACAGCTACAGTGTACTTATATTTAATAAATACATAAATAAATAAATAAACATTTTTTTAAAAATGATAAGAAAGAAAGAAAGACCAGGCAGACCTGCCATCCTTATCTCTGTCTGTCTGTCTGTCTGTTTGATACCCTGGAACTGGAGACTGGCCACCATATAGTTGCTGGTAGATCATCCGAGGCTCTCGGGAAGAGGAGACAATGCTGTTAATTGTTGAGTCCTTTCAGTGGCCCCACCCATCTTTAAATTTTTAGAAGTATATGTGAGTCTGTGTTCATGTACATCATATGCAGACCATAAGAGGGATTTAGATTTTCCTGAATTAGACACCCTCTTCTGGAGTGTCTGAAGACAGCTACTGTGTACTTATATATAATAAATACATAAATATATAAATAAATAAATAAATAAATAAATAAATAAACATTTTTTTAAACAGGATAAGTAAGAAAGAAAGACCAGGCAGGCCTGCCATCCTTATCTCTGTCTGTCTGTCTGTCTGTCTGATCCCCTGGAACTGCAGATGGGCCACCATATAGTTGCTGGTATTTGATCCCAGGTTCTCTGGAAGAGGAGACAATGATTTTAATTGTTGAGCCCTTTCAGTGGTCCCACCCATCTTTAAATTTTTAGAAGTATATGTGAGGCTGTGTTTAGGTACATCATGTGCAGACCATAAGAGGGATTTAGATACTCCAGATTCTGAAACCCTCTTCTGGAGTGTCTGAAGACAGCTACTGTGTACTTATATCTAATAAATACATAAATAAATAATTAAATACACATTTTTTAAAAGGATAAGAAAGAAAGAAAAGGCAGGCCTGCCATCCTTAGCTCTGTCTGTCTGTCTGTCTGTCTGATCCCTGAGAACTGGAGATGGGACACCATATAGTTGCTGGTAGTTGATCCCAGGTTCTCTGGAAGAGGAGACAATGCTGTTAATTGTTGAGCTTTTTCAGTGGCCCCACCCTTCTTTAAATTTTTGAAGTATATGTGAGGCTGTGTTTATGTACATCATATGCAGATTATAAGAGGATTTAGATTCTCCAGAATCTGACACCCTCTACTGGAGTGTCTGAAGACAGCTACAGTGTACTTATATCTAATAAATGAAAATAAATAAATAAATAAATAAATAAATAAATAAACATTTTTTAAAAGGATAAGAAAGAAAGAAAAACCAGGCAGGCCTGCCATTCTTATCTCTCTCTGTCTGACATCTGTCTGATCCCCTGGAACTCGAGATGGGCCACCATATATTTGCTGGTGGTTCATCCCAGGTTCTCTGGAAGAGGAGACAATGCTGTTAATTGTTGAGCCCTTCCAGTGACCCCACCCATCTTTAATTTTTTAGAAGTATATGTGAGGCTGTGTTTATATACATCATATACAGACCATAAGAGGGATTTAGATTCTCCAGAATCCTACACCCTCTTCTGGAGTGTCTGAAGACAGCTACAGTGTACTTATATCTAATAAATAAATAGATAAATAAATAAATAAATAAATAAATAAACATTTTTTAAAAAGGATAACAAAGAAAGAAAGACCAGGCGGGCCTTCCATCCATATCTCTGTCTGTCTCTCTGTCTGTCTATCTGATCCCCGGGAACTGGAGATGGGCCACCATATAGTTGCTGGTAGTTGATCCCAGGTTCTCTGGAAGAGGAGACAATGATGTTAATTGTTGAGCCCTTTCAGTGGCCCCACCCATCCTTAAATTTTTAGAAGTGTATGTGAGGCTGTCTTTATGTACATCATATGCACACCTTAAGTGGGATTTAGATTGTCCAGAATCTGACACCCTCTTCTGGAGTGTCTGAAGACAGCTACAGTGTATTTATATCTAATAAATAAATAAATAAATAAATAAATAAATAAATAAATAAATAAACATTTTTTAAAAAGGATAAGAAAGAAAGTAAAATCAGGCAGGCCTGCCATCCTTATCTCTGTCTGTCTGTCTGTCTGTCTGATCCCCTGGAACTGGAGATGGGCCACCATATAGGTGCTGGTAGTTGATCCCAGGTTCTCTGGAAGAGGAGACAATGCTGTTAATTTTTGAGCCCTTTCAGTGGCCCAACCCATCTTTAAATTTTTAGAAGTATATGTGAGGCTCTGTTTATGTACATCATATGAAGACCATAAGAGGGATATAGATCCTCCAGAATCTGTCACCCTCTTCTGGATTGTCTGAAGACAGCTACAGTGTACTTATATCTAATAAATAAATAAATAAATAAATAAATAAATAAATAAACATTTTTTAAAATCGATTAGAAAGAATGACCAGGCAGGCCTGCCATCCTTATCTTTATCTGTCTGTCTGTCTGTCTGATCCCCTGGAACTGGAGATGGACCACCATATAGTTGCTGGTAGTTGATCCCAGGTTCTCTGGAAGAGGAGACTATGCTGTTAATTGTTGAGCCCTTTCAGTGGCCCCACCCATATTTAAATTTTTAGAAGTATATGTAAGGCTGTGTTTATGTACCGAATATGCAGACCATAGGAGGGATTTAGATTCTCCAGAATCTGACACCCTCTTCTGGATTGTCTGAAGACAGATACAGTTTACTTATATCTAATAAATTCATAAATAAACAAATAAACATTTTTAAAAAATAATAATAAAGAAAGAGAGACCAGGCAGGCCTTCCATCCTTGTCTGTCTGTCTGTCTGTCTGATCCCCGGAACTGGAGATGGGCCACCATATAATTGTTGGTAGTTGATGCCTGGTTCTCTGAAAGAGGAGACAATGCTGTTAATTGTTGAGCCCTTTCAGTGGCCCCACACATTTTAAGTTTTTAGAAGTATATGTGAGGCTGTGTTTATGTACATCATATGAAGACCATGAAAGGGATTTAGATTCTCGAGAATCTAACACCCTCTTCGTGAGTGTTTGAAGTCAGCTACAGTGTACTTATATCTAATAAGTACATACATAAATTAATAAACATTTTTTAAAAAGGATAAGAAAGAAAGAAAAACCAGGCAGGCCTGCCACCTTGTCTGTCTGTCTGTCTGTCTGTCTGTCTATCTGTCAGATCCCCTGGAACTGGAGATGGGCCACCATATAGTTGATGGTAGTTGATCCCAGGTTCTCTGGAAGAGGAGACAATGCTGGTAATTGTTGAGCCCATTCAGTGGCCCCACCCATCTTTAAATTTTTAGAAGTATATGTGAGGCTGTGTTTATGTACATCATATGTAGACCATAAGAGGGATTTAGATTCTCAGGAATCTGACCCCCTCTTCTGGAGTGTCTGAAGACAGCTACAGTATACTTATATCTAATAAATATGTAAGTAAATATATAAATAAATACATAAATCAATAAACATTTTTTAAAAAGGATAAGAAAGAAAGAAAGAACAGGCAGGCCTGCCATCCTTATCTCTGTCTGGCTGTCTGGCTGTCTGATCCCCGGGAACTAAAGGTGGGCCACCATATAGTTGCTGGTAGTTGATCCCAGGTTCTCTGGAAGAGGAGTGAATGCTGTTAATTTTTGAGCCCTTTCAGTGGCCCCACCCATCTCTAAATTTTTAGAAGTATATGTGAGGCTGTGTTTATGAACATCATATGCAGACCATTAGAGGGATTTATATTCTCCAGATTCTGACACCCTATTCTGGAGTGTCTGAAGACAGCTAAGGTGTATTTATATCTAATAAATAAATAAATAAATAAATAAATAAATAAATAAATAAACATTTTTTAAAAAGGATAAGAAAGAAAGAAAGAACAGGCAGGCCTGCCATCCTTATCTCTGTCTGGCTGTCTGGCTGTCTGATCCCCGGGAACTAAAGGTGGGCCACCATATAGTTGCTGGTAGTTGATACCAGGTTCTCTGGAAGAGGAGTCAATGCTGTTAATTTTTGAGCCCTTTCAGTGGCCCCACCCATCTCTAAATTTTTAGAAGTATATGTGAGGCTGTGTTTATGAACATCATATGCAGACCATTAGAGGGATTTATATTCTCCAGATTCTGACACCCTATTCTGGAGTGTCTGAAGACAGATAAGGTGTATTTATATCTAATAAATAAATAAATAAATAAATAAATAAATAAATAAATAAATAAACATTTTTTCAAAAGGATAAGAAAGAAAGAAAGACCAGGCAGGCCTGCCATCCTTATCTCTGTCTGTCTGTCTGTCTGTTTTTCTGATCCCCTGGAACTGTAGATGGGCCACCATATAGTTGCTGGTAGTTGATCCCAGGTTCTCTGGAACAGGAGACAATGCTGTTAATTGTTGAGCCCTTTCAGTGGCCCGACCCATCTTTAAATTTTTAGAAGTATATGTGAGGCTGTTTTTATGTACATCATATGCAGACAATAAGAGGAACTTAGATTCACCAGAATCTGACACCTTCTTCTGGAGTGTGTGAAGACAGATACAGTGTACTTATATCTAATAAATAAATAAATAAATAAATAAATAAATAAATAAAAATTTTTTAAAATGGATAAGAAAAAAAGAAAGACCAGGCAGGCATGCCATCCTTATCCTTGTCTGTCTGTTTCTCTGTCTGTCTGTCTGATCCCCGGGAACTGGAGATGGGCCACCATATAGTTGCTGGTAGTTGATCCCAGGTTCTCTGGAAGAGGAGACAATGCTGTTAATTGTTGTGCCCTTTCAGTTTCCCACCCATCTTTAAATTTTTAGAAGTAAATATGAGTCTGTGTTTATGTACATCATATGCACACCATAAGCAGGATTTAGATTCTCCAGAATATGACACCCTCTTCTACAGTGTCTGAAGACCGCGACAGTGTACTTATATCCAATAAATACATAAATAAATAAATAAACATTTTTTAAAAAGAATAAGGAAGAAAGGACAGCCAAGGCAGGCCTCCATCCTTATCTCTGTCTGTCTGTCTGTCTTTTTGATACCCTGCAACTGGAGATGGGCCACCATATAGTTGCTGGTAGTTGATCCCAGGCTCTCTGGAAGAGGAGACAATGCTGTTAATTGTTGAGCATTTTCAGTGGCCCCACCCATCTTTAAATTTTTAGAAGTAAAGTTGAGGCTGTGTTTATGTACATCATATGCAGACCATAAGAGGGATTTAGGTTCTCCAGAATCTGACACCCTCCTCTGGATTGTTTGAAGACAGCTACAGTGTACTTATATTTAATAAATACATAAATAAATAAATAAACATTTTTTAAAAATGATAAGAAAGAAAGAAAGACCAGGCAGGCCTGCCATCCTTATGTCTGTCTGTCTGTATGTCTGTCTGTCTGTCTATCTGATCCCCTGGAATTGGAGATGGGTCATCATATAGTTGCTGGTGGTTGATCCCAGATTCTCTGGAAGAGGAGACAATGCACTTAATTGTTGAGCCATCTCAGTGGACCAACCCATTTTTAAATTTTTAGAAGTAAATGTGAGGCTGTGTTTATGTACATCATATGCAGACCATAAGAGGGATTTAGATTCTCCAGAATCCGGCACCCTCTTCTTGAGTGTCTCAAGACAGATACAGTATTTTTGTATCTAATAAATAAATAAATAAACATTTTATAAAAAGGATAATAAAGAAAGAAAGACCATGCAGGCCTCCCACTTTGTCTGTCTTCTGTCTGTCTGTCTATCTGTCAGATCCCCTGGAAATGGAGATGGGCCACTATATAGTTGCTGGTAGTTGATACCAGGTTCTCCTGAAGAGGAGACAATGCTGTTAATTGTTGAGCCCTTTCAGTGGCCCCACCCAACTTTAAATTTTTAGAAGTATATGTGAGGCTGTGTTTATGTACATCATATGCAGACCATAAGAGGGATATAGATTCTCCAGAATCTGACACCCTCTTCTGGAGTGTCTGAAGACAGCTACAGTGTACTTATATCTAATAAATAAATAAATAAATAAATAAATAAATAAATAAATAAACATTTTTTTATAAAGGATAAGAAAGAAAGAAAAACCAGGCAGGCCTGCCATCCTTATCTTTGTCTTTCTGTCTGTCTCTCTGTCTGATCCCCTGGAAGTGGAGATGGGCCACCATATAGTTGCTGGTAGTTGATCCCAGGTCCTCTGGAAGAGGAGACAATGCTGTTAATTGTTGAGCCCTTTCAGTGGCCCCACCCATCTTTAATTTTTAGAAGTAAATGTGAGGCTGTGTTTATGTACATCATATTCAGACCTTAAGAGGAATTTAGATTCTCCAGAATATGACACCGACTTTTGGAGTGTCTAAGACTGATACAGTGTACTTATATCTAATAAATACATAAATAAATAAATAAATAAATAAATAAATAAATAAATAAATAAACATTTTTTAAAATCGATTAGAAAGAAAGAAAGACCAGGCAGGCCTGCCATCCTTATCTCTATCTGTCTGTCTGTCTGTCTGATCCCCTGGAACTGTAGATGGGTCTCCATAGAGTTGCTGGTAGTTGATCCCAGTTTCTCTGGAAGAGGAGGCAATGCTGTTAATTGTTGAGCACTTTCAGTGGCCCCACCCATCTTTAAATTTATAGAAGTATATGTAAGGCTGTGTTTATGTACCGAATATGCAGACAATAAAAGGGATTTATATTCTCCTGATTCTGACACCCTCTTCTGGAGTGTCTGAAGACAGCTACAGTGTACTTATATCTAATGAATACATACATACCTATATAAATAAATAAATAAATAAACATTTTCAAAAGGATAAGAAATAAAGAAAGACCAGGCAGGCCTGCAATCCTTATCTCTGTCTGTCTGTCTGTCTATCTGTCTGAATCCCTTGAACTGCAGATGGGCCTCCATATAGTTGCTGGTAGTTGATCCCAGGCTCTCTGGAAGAGGAGACAATGCTGTTAATTGTTGAGCATTTTCAGTGGCCCCACCCATCTTTAAATTTTTAGAAGTAAAGTTGAGGCTGTGTTTATGTACATCATATGCAGACCATAAGAGGGATTTAGATTCTCCAGAATCTGACACCCTCTTCTGGAGTGTCTGAAGACAACTACAGTGTACTTATATCTAATAAATACATAAATAAATAAATAAATAAATAAATAAATAAATAAACAAACATTTTTTAAAAAGGATAAGAAAGAAATAAAGACAAGGCAGGCCTGCCATCCTTATCTCTGTCTGTCTGTATGTCTGTCTGCCTGTCTATCTAATCCCCTGGAACTGGAGATGGGTCACCATATAGTTGCTGGTAGTTGATCCCAGATTCTCTGGAAGAGGAGACAATGCTGTTAATTGTTGAGCCCTCTCAGTGGCCCCACCCATCTTTAAATTTTTAGAAGTAAATGTGAGGCTGTGTTTATGTACATCATATGCAGACCATAAGAGGGATTTAGATTCTCCAGAATCTGACACCCTCTTCTGGAGTGTCTGAAGACTGCTACAGTGTACTTATATCTAATAAATACATAAATAAATAAATAAACATTTTTAAAAAGGATAAGAAAGAAAGAAAGACCAGGTAGGCCTGCCACCTTGTGTGTCTGTCTGTCTGTCTGTCTATCTGTCACATCCACTGGAACTGGAGATGGGCCACAATATAGTTGCTGGTAGTTGATCCCAGGTTCTCTGGAAGAGGAGACAATGCTGTTAATTTTTGAGCCCTTTCAGTGGCCCCAACCATCTTTAAATTTTTAGAAGTATATGTGAGGCTGTGTTTATGTACATCATATTCAGACCATAAGAGGGATTAAATTCTCCAGAATCTGACACAGTCTTTTGGAGTGTCTAAGACGGATACAGTGTACTTATATCTAATAAATACATAAATGCATAAATAAACATTTTTTAAAATCGATTAGAAAGAAAGAAAGACCAGGCAGGCCTCCCATCCTTATCTCTGTCTGTCTGTCTTTCTGATCCCCTGGAACTGGAGATGGGCCACCATAGAGTTGCTGATAGTTGATCACAGGTTCTCTGGAAGAGAAGACAATGCTGTTATTTGTTGAGCCCTTTCGTTGCCCACCCATTTTTAAATTTTTAGAAGTATATGTAAGGCTGTGTTTATGTACCGAATATGCAGATCATAAGAGGGATTTAGATTCTCCAGAATCTGACACCCTCTTCTGGAGTGTCTGAAGACAGCTACAGTGTACTTATATCTAATAAATTCATAAATAAACAAATAAACATTTTTTAAAAAGGAAAATAAAGAATGAGAGACCAGGCAGGCCTGCCATTCTTGTCTGTCTGTCTGTCTGTCTGATCCCCGGAACTGGAGATGGGCCACCATATAATTGCTGGTAGTTGATCCCAGGTTCTCTGGAAGAGGAGACAATGCTGTTAATTGTTGAGCCCTTTCAGTGGCCCCACCCATCTTTAAGTTTTTAGAAGTATATGTAAGGCTGTGTTTATGTACATCATATGCAGATCATAAGAGGGATATAGATTCTCCAAAATCTGACACCCTCTTCTGGAGTGTTTGAAGACAGCTACAGTGTACTTATATCTAATAAATACATACATAAATTAATAAACATTTTTAAAAAGGATAAGAAAGAAAGAAAGAAAGACCAGGCAGGCCTGCCACCTTGTGTGTCTGTCTGTCTGTATCTCTATCTGTCAGATCCCCTGGAAGTGGAGATGGGCCACCATATATTTGCTGGTAGTTGATCCCAGGTACTCTGGTAGAGGAGACAATGCTGTTAGTTGTTGAGCCCTTTCAGTAGCCCCACCCATCTTTAAATTTTTAGAAGTATATGTGAGGCTGTGTTTATGTACATCATATGCAGACCATAAGAGGGATTTAGATTCTCCAGGATCTGACACCCACTTCTGGAGTGTCTGAAGACAGCTACAGTGTACTTATATCTAATAAATAAATAAATAAATAAATAAATAAATAAATAAATACATACATACATACATACATACATACATACATACATACATAAATAAACATTTTTTAAAAAGGATAAGAAAGAAAGAAAGACCAGGCAGGCCTACCATCCTTATCTCTGTCTGTCTGTCTGTCTGTCTGATCCCCTGGAACTAAAGACGGGCCACCATATAGTTGCTCGTTGTTGATCCCAGGTTCTCTGGAAGAGGAGTCAATGCTGTTAATTATTGAGCCCTTTCAGGGACCCCACCCATCTTTAAATTTTTAGAAGTATATGTGAGGCTGTGTTTATGTACATCATATGCAGACCAGAAGAGGGATTTATATTCTCCAGAATCTGACACCCTCTTCTGGAGTGACTGAAGACAGCTACAGTGTACTTATATCTAATAAATACATAAATAAATAAATAAATAAATAAATAAATAAATAAATAAACATTTTAAAAAAAGGTTAAGAAAGAAAGAAAGAAAGAAAGAAAGAAAGAAAGAAAGAAAGAAAGAAAGAAAGAAAGAAAGAAAGAAAGACCAGGCAGACCTGCCATCCTTATCTCTGTCTGTCTGTCTGTCTGTCTTTCTGATCCCCTGGAACTGGAGGTGAGCCACCATATAGTTGCTGGTGTTTGATCCCAGGTTCTCTGGAACAGGAGACAATGCTGTTAATTGTTGAGCCCTTTCAGTTGCCCCACCAATCTTTAAATTTTTAGAATTATATGTGAGGCTGTGTTTATGTACATCATATGCAGACCATAAGAGGGATTTAGATTCACCAGAATCTGACACATTCTTCTGGAGTGTGTGAAGACAGATACAGTGTACTTATATCTAATAAATAAATAAATAAATAAATAAATAAATACATAAACATTTTGTAAAAAGTATAAGAAAGAAAGAAAGAACAGGTAGGCCTGCCACCTTTATCCTTGTCTGTCTTCTCTCTGTCTGTCTTTCTGATCCCCGTGAACTAGAAATGGGCCACCATATAGTTGATGGTAGTTGATCCCAGGTTCTCTGGAAGTGGAGACAATGCTGTTAATTGTTGAGCCCTTTCAGTGCCCCCACCCATCTTTAAATTTTTAGAAGTATATGGGAGGCTGTGTTTATGTACCTCATATGCAGAAAAAAAGGGGGATTTAGATTCTCCAGAATTTGACACCCTCTTCTGGAGTGTCTGAAGACAGCTATAGTGTACTTATATGTAATAAATACATTAATAAATAAATAAACATTTTTTAAAAAAGATAAGAAAGAAAGAAAGACCAGGCAGGCCTGCCATCTTTATCCTTGTCTGTCTGTTTGTCTGTCGGTCTGATCCCTGGGCACTGGAGATTAGCCACTATATACTTGCTTGTAGTTGATCCCAGGTTCTCTGGAAGAGGAGACAATGCTGTTAATTTGAGCCCTATCAGTGGCCCCACACATCTTTAAATTTTTAGAAGTATATGTGAGGCTGTGTTTATGTACATCATATGCAGACCATAAGAGGGTTTTAGATTCTCCTATTTCTGACACCCTCTTCTGGAGTGTCTGAAGACAGGTACAGTGTACTTAAAAATAATAAATACATAAATAAATAAATAAATAAATAAATAAATAAATAAATAAATAAACATTTTTTAAAAATGATAAGAAAAAAAGAAAGACCAGGCAGGCCTGCCATCCTTATCTCTGTCTCTCTGTCTGTCTCTCTGTCTGATCCCCTGGAACTGGAGATGGGCCACCATATAGTTGCTGGTGGTTGATCCCAGGTTCTCTGGAAGAGGAGACAATGCTGTTAATTGTTGAGCCCTTTCAGTGCCCACAAATCTTTAAATTGTTGGAAGTAAATGTGAGTCTGTGTTTATGTACATCATATGCAGACCATAAGAGGGATTTAGATTCTCCAGAATCTGACAACTTCTTCTGGAGTGTCTGAAGACCTCTACAGTGTACTTATAGCTAATAAATAAATAAATAAATAAATAAATAAATAAATAAATAAATAAATAAATAAACATTTTTTAAAAAGGACAAGAAAGAAAGAAAAACCAGGCAGGCCTGCCATCCTTGACTGTTTGTCTGTCTGTCTGTCTGAAACCCTGGAACTTAAGATGGGCCACCATATAGTTGCTTGTAGTTGATCCCAGGTTCTCTGGAAGAGGAGACAATGCAGTTAATTGTCGAGCCCATTCAGTGGCCCCACACATCTTTAAATTTTTGGAAGTAATTGTGAGTCTGTGTTTATGTACATCATATGAAGACCATAAGAGGGATTTAGATTCTCCAGAATCTGACACCCTCTTCTGGAGTGTCTGAAGACAGCTACAGTGTACTTATATCTACTAAATATATAAATAAATAAATAAATAAATAAATAAATAAATAAATACATACATACATACATACATACATACATACATACATAAATAAATAAACATTTTTTAAAAAGGATAAGAAAGAAAGAAAGACCAGGCAGGCCTGCCATCCTTATCTTTGTCTTTCTGTCTGTCTCTCTGTCTGATCCCCTAGAAGTGGAGATGGGCCACCATATAGTTGCTGGTAGTTGATCCCAGGTCCTCTGGAAGAGGAGACAATGCTGTTAATTGTTGAGCACTTTCAGTGGCCCCACCCATCTTTAATTTTTTAGAAGTAAATATGAGGCTGTGTTTATGTACATCATATTCAGACCTTAAGAGGGATTTAGATTCTCCAGAATATGACACCGACTTTTGGAGTGTCTAAGACTGATACAGTGTACTTATATCTAATAAATACATAAATAAATAAATAAACATTTTTTAAAATCGATTATAAAGAAAGAAAGACCAGGCAGGCCTGCCATCCTTATCTCTGTCTGTCTGTCTGTCTGATCCCCTGGAACTGGAGATGGGCCACCATATAGTTGCTGGTAGTTGATCCCAGGTTCTCTGTAAGAGGATACAATGCTGTTAATTGTTGAGCCCTTTCAGTGGCCCCACTCATCTTTAAATTTTTAGAGGTGTATGTGAGGCTGTGTTTATGTACATCATATTCAGACCATAAGAGGGATTTAGATTCTCCAGAATCTGACACCCTCTCCTGGAGTGTCTGAAGACAGGTACAGTGTACTTAAAAATAATAAATACATACATAAATAAATAAATAAGTAAATAAATAAATAAATAAATAAATAAACATTTTTTAAAAATGATAAGAAAAAAAGAAAGACCAGGCAGGCCTGCCATCCTTATCTCTGTCTCTCTGTCTGTCTCTCTGTCTGATCCCCTGGAACTGGAGATGGGCCACCATATAGTTGCTGGTAGTTGATCCCAGGTTCTCTGGAAGAGGAGACAATGCTGTTAATTGTTGAGCACTTTCAGTGGCCCACAAATCTTTAAATTGTTGGAAGTAAATGTGAGTCTGTGTTTATGTACATCATATGCAGACCATAAGAGGGATTTAGATTCTCCAGAATCTGACAACTTCTTCTGGAGTGTCTGAAGACCTCTACAGTGTACTTATATCTAATAAATAAATAAATAAATAAATAAATAAATAAATAAATAAATAAATAAACATTTTTTAAAAAGGACAAGAAAGAACCAAAAACCAGGCAGGCCTGCCATCCTTGACTGTTTGTCTGTCTGTCTGTCTGAAACCCTGGAACTTAAGATGGGCCACCATATAGTTGCTCGTAGTTGAACCCAGGTTCTCTGGAAGAGGAGACAATGCTCTTAATTGTCGAGCCCATTCAGTGGCCCCACACATCTTTAAATTTTTGGAAGTAATTGTGAGTCTGTGTTTATGTACATCATATGCAGACCATAAGAGGGATTTAGATTCTCCAGAATCTGACACCCTCTTCTGGAGTGTCTGAAGACAGCTACAGTGTACTTATATCTACTAAATATATAAATAAATAAATAAATAAATAAATAAATAAATAAATAATACATACATACATACATACATACATACATAAACATTTTTTAAAAAGGATAAGAAGGAAAGAAAGACCAGGCAGGCCTACCATCCTTATCTCTGTCTGTCTGTCTGTCTGTCTGATCCCCTGGAACTAAAGACGGGCCACCATATAGTTGCTCGTTGTTGATCCCAGGTTCTCTGGAAGAGGAGTCAATGCTGTTAATTATTGAGCCCTTTCAGGGGCCCCACCCATCTTTAAATTTTTAGAATTATATGTGAGGCTGTGTTTATGTACATCATATGCAGACCATAAGAGGGATTTATATTCTCCAGAATCTGACACCCTCTTCTGGAGTGACTGAAGACAGATACAGTGTACTTATATCTAATAAATACATTAATAAATAAATAAATAAATAAATAAATAAATAAATAAACATTTTTTAAAAAGGATAAGAAAGAAAGAAAAAAAGACCAGGCAGGCCTGCCATCCTTATCTCTGTCTGTCTGTCTGTCTGTCTGTCTTTCTGATCCCCTGGAACTGGAGATGGGCCACCATATAGTTGCTGGTATTTGATCCCAGGTTCTCTGGAACAGGAGACAATGCTGTTAATTGTTTGAGCTCTTTCAGTTGCCCCACCCATCTTTAAATTTTTTGAATTATATGTGAGGCTGTGTTTATGTACATCATATGCAGACCATAAGAGGGATTTAGATTCACCAGAATCTGACACATTCTTCCGGAGTGTGTGAAGACAGATACAGTGTACTTATATCTAATAAATAAATAAATAAATAAATAAATAAACTTTTTTTAAAAAGGATAAGAAAGAAAGAAAGACCAGGTAGGCCTGCCACCTTTATCCTTCTCTGTCTGTCTCTCTGTCTGTCTGTCTGATCCCCGGGAACTGGAGATGGGCCACCATATAGTTGATGGTAGTTGATCCCAGGTTCTCTGGAAGTGGAGACAATGCTGTTAATTGTTGAGCCCTTTCAGTGGCCCCACCCATCTTTAAATTTTAGAAGTATATGGGAGGCTGTGTTTATGTACCTCATATGCAGACAATAAGGGGGATTTAGATTCTTCAGAATCTGAAACCCTCTTCTGGAGTGTCTGAAGACAGCTATAGTGTACTTATATGTAAAAAATACATAAATAAATAAATAAATAAACATTTTTAAAAAAAGGATAAGAAAGAAAGAAAGACCAGGCAGGCCTGCCATCTTTATCCTTGTCTGTCTGTCTGTCTGCTTGTCTGATCCCTGGGCACTGGAGATGAGCCACCATATAGTTGCTTGTAGTTGATCCCAGGTTCTCTGGAAGAGGATACAATGCTGTTAATTTGAGCCCTATCAGTGGCCCCACCCATCTTTAAATTTTTAGAAGTATATGTGAGGCTGTGTTTATGTACATCATATGCAGACCATAAGAGGGATTTAGATTCTCAAATTTCTGACACCCTCTTCTCAAGTCTCTGAAGACAGCTACAGTGTACTTATATCTAATAAATACATAAATAAAAAAATAAATATATAAATAAAAATTTTTTAAAAAGGATAAGAAAGAAAGAAACAACGGGCAGGCCTGCCATCTTATATCTGTCTGTCTGTCTGTCTGTCTGTCTGTCTGATACCCTGGAACTGGAGATGGGCCACCATATAGTTGCCAGTAGTTGATCCCAGGTTCTCTGGAACAGGAGACAATGCTGTTAATTGTTGAGCCCTTTCAGTGGCCCCACCCATCTTTAAATTTTTAGAAGTATATGTGAGGCTGTGTTTATGTACATCATATGCAGAATATAAGAGGGATTTAGATTCTCCTCAATCTGACACCTTCTTCTGGAGTGTCTGAAGACAGCTACAGTGTACTTATACCTAATAAATAAATAAATAAATAAATAAATAAATAAACAAACATTTTAAAAGGATAAGAAAGAAAGTAAGGCCAGGCAGGACTGCGATCCTTATCTCTTCTGTCGGTCAGTCTGTCTGTCTGATCCCGTGGAACTGGAGATGGGCCACCATATAGTTGCTGGTAGTTGATCCCAGGTTCTCTGGAAGAGTAGACAATGCTGTTAATTGTCGAGCCCTTTCAGTGGCCCCACACATCTTTAAATTTTTGGAAGTAATTGTGAGTCTGTGTTTATGTACATCATATGCAGACCATAAGAGGGATTTAGATTCTCCAGAATCTGACACCCTCTTACTGAATGTCTGAAGACAGCTACAGTGTACTTATATCTAATAAATACATAAATAAATAAATGAACATTTCTTAAAAATGATAAAAAATAAAGAGAGACCAGGCAGGCCTGCCATCCTTATCTCTAGCTGTCTGTATGTCTGTCTGTCTGTCTGATCCCCTGGAACTGGAGATGGGCCACCATATAGTTGCTGGTAGTTGAACCCAGGTTCTCTGGAAGAGGAGACAATGTTGTTAATTTTTGAGCCGTAAAGTGGACCCACCCATCTTTAAATTTTTAGAAGTATATGTGAGGCTTTGTTTATGTACATCATATGCAGACCATAAGAGGGATTTAGATTCTCCAGAATCTGACACCCTCTTCTGGAGTGTCTGAAGACAATTACAGTGTACATATATCTAATATATAAATAAATAAATAAATAAATAATCATTTTTTAAAAATGATAAGAAAAAAAGAAAGACCAGGCATGCCTGCCATCCTTATCTCTGTCTGTCTGTCTGTCTGTCTGTCTGTCTGATCTCCTGGAACTGTAGATGGGCCACCATATAGTTGCTGGTAGTTGATCCCAGGTTCTCTTGACTAGGAGACAATGCTGTTAATTGTTGAGCCCTTTCAGTTGCCCCACACATCTTTAAATTTTTGGAAGTAAATGTGAGTCTGTGTTTATGTACATAATATGCAGACCATAAGGGGTATTTACATTCTCCAATATCTGACAACCTCTTCTGGAGTGTCTGAAGACCTCTCCAGTGTACTTATATCTAATTAATACATAAATAAATAAATAAACATTTTTTAAAAAGTATAAGAAAGAAAAAAACCAGGCAGGCCTGCCATCCTTGACTTTTTGTCTGTCTGTCTGTCTGAAACCCTGGAACTGGAGATGGGCCACCATATAGTTGCTGGTAGTTGATCCCAGGTTCTCTGGAAGAGGAGACAATGCTGTTAATTGTTGAGCCCTTTTAGTGGCCCCACTCATCTTTAAATTTTTAGAGGTGTATGTGAGGCTGTGTTTATGTACATCATATTCAGACCATAAGAGGGATTTAGATTCTCCAGAATCTGACACCCTCTTCTGGAGTGTCTGAAGACAGGTACAGTATAGTTATAACTAATAAATAAATAAATAAATAAATAAATAAATAAATAAATAAATAAATAAATAAACATTTTTTAAAAATGATAAGAAAAAAAGAAAGACCAGGCAGGCCTGCCATCCTTATCTGTGTCTCTCTGTCTGTCTCCCTGTCTGATCCCCTGGAACTGGAGATGGGCCACCATATAGTTGCTGGTAGTTGATCCCAGGTTCTCTGGAAGAGGAGACAATGCTGTTAATTGTTGAGCCCTTCCAGTGGCCCCACAAATCTTTAAATTGTTGAAAGTAAAAGTGAGTCTGTGTTTATGTATATCATATGCAGACTATAAGAGAGATTTAGATTCTCCAGAATCTGACAACTTCTTCTGGAGTGTTTGAAGACCTCTACAGTGTACTTATATCTAATAAATACATATATAAATAAATAAATAAATAATCATTTTTTAAAAATGATAAGAAAAAAAGAAAGACCAGGCAGGCCTGCGATCCTTAACTCTGTCTGTCTGTCTGTCTGTCTGATCCCCTGAAACTGGAGATGGGCCACCATATTTTTCCTGGTAGTTGATCCCAGGTTCTCTGGAAGAGGAGACAATGCTGTTAATTGTTGAGCCCTTTCAGTGGCCTAACAAATCTTTAAATTGTTGGAAGTAAATGTGAGTCTGTGTTTATGTACATCATATGCAGACCATAAGAGGGATTTAGATTCTCCAGAATCTGACACCCTCTTCTGGAGTGTCTGAAGACAGCTACAGTGTACTTATATCTAATAAATACATGAATAAATAAATAAACATTATTAAAAAGGATAAGAAAAAAGAAAGACCAGGCAGGCCTGCCACCTTGTCTGTCTGTCTGTCTGTCTGTCTATCTGTCAGATCCCCTGGAACTGGAGATGGGCCACCATATAGTTGCGGGTAGTTGATCCCAGGTTCTCTGGAAGAGGAGACAATGCTGTTAATTTTTGAGCCCTTTCAGTGGCCCCACCCATCTTTAAATTTTTAGAGGTATTTTTGAGGCTGTGTTTATGTACATCATATGCAGACCATAAGAGGGATTTAGATTCTCCAGAATCTGACACCCTCTTCTGGAGTGTCTGAAGACAGCTACAGTGTACTTATATCTAATAAATAAATAAATAAAATAAATAAATAAACATTTTTTAAAAAGGATAAGAAAGAAAGAAAGAACTGGCAGGCCTGCCATCCTTATCTCTGTCTGTCTGTCTGTCTGATCCCCGGGAACTGGAGATGGTCCACCATATAGTTGCTGATAGTTGATCCCAGGTTCTCTGGAAGAGGAGACAATGCTGTTAATTGTTGAGCACTTTCAGTGGCCTCAGTCATCTTTAAATTTTTAGAAGTATATGTGAGGCTATGTTTATGTACATCATATGCAGACCATAAGAGGGATTTAGATTTTCCAGAATCTTACACACTCTTCTGGAGTGTCTGAAGACAGCTACAGTGTACTTATATCTAATTAATACATAAATAAATACATAAATAAATAAATAAACATTTTTTAAAAGGATAAGAAAGAAAGAAAGAACAGGTAGGTCTGCCATCCTTATCTCTGACTGTCTGTCTGTCTGATCCCCTGGAACTGGAGATGGGCCACCATATAGTTGCTAGTAGTTGATCCCAGTTTCTCTGCAAGAGGAGACAATGCTGTTAATTTTTGAGCACTTTCAGTGGCCCCACCCATCTTTAAATGTTTAGAACTGTATGTTAGGCTGTGTTTATGTACATCATATGCAGACCGTAAGAGGGATTTAGATTCTCCATAATCTGACACCCTCTTCTGGAGTGTCTGAAGACAGCTACAGTGTACTTATATCTAATAAATACATGAATAAATAAATAAACATTATTAAAAAGGATAAGAAAAAAGAAAGACCAGGCAGGCCTGCCACCTTGTCTGTCTGTCTGTCTGTCTGTCTATCTGTCAGATCCCCTGGAACTGGAGATGGGCCACCATATAGTTGCGGGTAGTTGATCCCAGGTTCTCTGGAAGAGGGGACAATGCTGTTAATTTTTGAGCCCTTTCAGTGGCCCCACCCATCTTTAAATTTTTAGAGGTATTTTTGAGGCTGTGTTTATGTACATCATATGCAGACCATAAGAGGGATTTAGATTCTCCAGAATCTGACACCCTCTTCTGGAGTGTCTGAAGACAGCTACAGTGTACTTATATCTAATAAATAAATAAATAAAATAAATAAATAAACATTTTTTAAAAAGGATAAGAAAGAAAGAAAGAACTGGCAGGCCTGCCATCCTTATCTCTGTCTGTCTGTCTGTCTGATCCCCGGGAACTGGAGATGGTCCACCATATAGTTGCTGATAGTTGATCCCAGGTTCTCTGGAAGAGGAGACAATGCTGTTAATTGTTGAGCACTTTCAGTGGCCTCAGTCATCTTTAAATTTTTAGAAGTATATGTGAGGCTATGTTTATGTACATCATATGCAGACCATAAGAGGGATTTAGATTTTCCAGAATCTTACACACTCTTCTGGAGTGTCTGAAGACAGCTACAGTGTACTTATATCTAATTAATACATAAATAAATACATAAATAAATAAATAAACATTTTTTAAAAGGATAAGAAAGAAAGAAAGAACAGGTAGGCCTGCCATCCTTATCTCTGACTGTCTGTCTGTCTGATCCCCTGGAACTGGAGATGGGCCACCATATAGTTGCTAGTAGTTGATCCCAGTTTCTCTGCAAGAGGAGACAATGCTGTTAATTTTTGAGCACTTTCAGTGGCCCCACCCATCTTTAAATGTTTAGAACTGTATGTTAGGCTGTGTTTATGTACATCATATGCAGACCGTAAGAGGGATTTAGATTCTCCAGAATCTGACACCCTCTTCTGGAGTGTCTGAAGACAGCTACTGTGTACTTATATCTAATAAATACATACATAAATAAATAAATAAACATTTTTTAAAAGAATAAGAAGGAAAGAAAGGCAAGGTAGGCCTGCCATTCTTATCTCTGTCTGTCAGTCTGTCTGTCTGATCCCCTGGAACTAGAGATGGGCCACCATATAGTTGCTGGTAGTTGATCCCAGTTTCTCTGGAAGAGGTGACAATGCTGTTAATTTTTGAGCCGTAAAGTGGCCCCACCCATCTTTAAATTTTTAGAAGTATATGTGAGGCTGTGTTTATGTACATCATATGCAGACCATAAGAGGGATTTAGATTGTCCAGAATCTGACACCGTCTTCTGAAGTGTCTGAAGACTGCTACCATGTACTTATATCTAATAAATAAATAAATAAATAAATAAATAAATAAATAAATAAATAAATAAATAATCATTTTTTTAAAATGATAAGAAAAAAAGAAAGACCAGGCAGGCCTGCGATCCTTAACTCTGTCTGTCTGTCTGTCTGTCTGATCTCCTGGAACTGGAGATGGGCCACCATATAGTTGCTGGTAGTTGATCCCAGGTTCTCCTGAAGAGGAGAGAATGCTCTTAATTGTTGAGCCCTTTCAGTGGCCCCACACATCTTTAAATTTTTGGAAGTAAATGTGAGACTGTGTTTATGTACATCATATGCAGACCATAAGAGGGATTTAGATTCTCCAGAATCTGACACCCTCTTCTGGAGTGTCTGAAGACAGCTACAGTATACTTATATCTAAAAAATACATAAATAAATAAATAAATAAATAAATAAATAAATAAATAAATAATCATTTTTTTTAAAAGGATAAGAATGAAAGAAAGACCTGGCAGGCCTGCCTATCTTATCTCTGTCTGTCTGTCTGTCTGTCTGATACCCGGGAACTGGAGATGGGCCACCATATAGTGGCTGATAGTTCATCCCAGGTTCTCTGGAAGAGGAGACAATGCTGTTAATTGTTGAGCCCTTTCAGTGGCCTCAGCCATCTTTAAATTTTTAGAAGTATATGTGAGGCTGTGTTTATGTACATCATATGCAGACCATAAGAGGGATTTAGATTCTCCAATTTCTAACACCCTCTTCTGGCGTGTCTGAAGACCGCTACAGTGTACTTATATCTAATGAATACATAAATAAATAAATAAATAAATAAATAAATAAATAAATAAATAAAATATTTTTTAAAAGGATAAGAAATAAAGAAAGACCAGGCAGGCCTGCCATCCTTATGTCTGTCTGTCTGTCTGTCTTTCTGATCCCCTGGAACTGGAGATGGGCCACCATATAGTTGCTGTTAGTTGATCCCAGGTTTTCTGGAAGAGGAGACAATTCTGTTAATTGTTGAGCCCTTTCAGTGGCCCCACCCATCTCTAAATTTTTAGAAGTATATGTGAGTCTGTGTTTATGTACATCATATGCAGCCCATAAGAGGGATTTAGATTCTCCAGAATCTTACACCCTTTTCTGGAGTGTCTAAAGACAGCTACAGTGTACTTATATCTATTTAAATAAATAAATAAATAAATAAATAAATAAATAAATAAATAAATAAATAAATAAATAAATAAACATTTTTTAAAAGGGATAAGAAAGAAAGAAAAACCAGGCAGGCCTGCCATACTTGTCTGTCTGTCTTACTGTCTTGCCTAGCCACTTGCCTAGCCTAGCCTAGCCTAGCCCCTTGCGTAGCCTAATCTAGCCCCTTGCCTAGCCTAGCCCTGCCTATCCCTGTCTTTAACCAGGCTGGCCTCGAACTCAGAAACTGACTGCCTCTCCCTCCAGAGTGCTCTCATTAAGAGCTCGAGCCACCACTGACTGTTGGGTTTTCTAAGTCTTACATAGGTATGGTCTGTTTCTCAGCTGTGAAACCGTAATTAACACATGTAGTCTGTCCTAGGTCAGCCATAGCTACAGACTGAGGCCTTTTCTAAAACAAAACAAAAGAAAACAAAAATAGAAATAATAAAATAAATAAATTAAGCAACCACATGATATCTTTTCTTTCTTTCAATGATACTCAGAGCTTGAAGCAGTTCACCCATGAGACCTCAGCTCCGGACATTGAGGCTGTTACCCTAACAAGTATTATGGCTGAACCTGAGGGATTCTACTGCTGATTTTTGTCCCCCACTTTAAAAAAATAGTTGTTTTCAAAGGCTGCAGGTTCTTAGCCCTGTTCCTTGTTACAGTTGAGTCACAGCCCTGAATGTTCAGTGGTAGTTAAAGGCACTGAGAAGGGCTTCCTATAGACATAAAAGACCAAGTCTTTGTTATTAAAAAGTTAATCTGGATTCCCCCACCCCCTGGCATCCTTAGAATTCCTAGAAAGGAAGGCAGGGACCTGGGCAGAAGGGTGCAAGTCTACTGCTGTTTGTAAGTGGTAACAGAAAGCTTTCTCTTTTTGGTACCCTACCCCAAGTTACATTGTCACTTCTTTTTCCTAGTTGTTGTTTTGTCGGTTTGTATTCTCAACATAGCCCCTTTTCCTTCCTAACCTTGGCTGTCCTGAACCTTACTGTCCTTGAACTCAGTGATTTGCCTGTCTTGCTGGGATGAAACTGTGAGCTACCATCCAGAAGGAAGCACCCTGCTGAGGTTAGATTGGGGTCTCTTCCATTTTCCTCTATGAACATGCATATGGCAGGCCTGTTCTTTCTTTTTTACTTTTCCTTTTCTTTTTAAAGATTTATTTATTTATTATATCAAAGTATGCTGTAGCTATGTTCAGACACTCCAGAAGAGGGTGTCAGATGCTGAAGAATCTAAATCATTCTTATTGTCTGCATATGATGTATATAAACACAGCCTAACATATACTCAAAAAAAAAAAAAAAGAAAGAAAGAAAGATGTGGCTACAGAGGGGGCTCAACAATTAAGAGCATTGTCTCCTCTTCCAGAGAACCTGGGCTCAATTACCAGTATATATATATGGTGGCCCATCTCCAGTTCCAGGGGATCTATTACTCTGTTCTGAAGTCTGTGGGCACAGCATACACATGCAAAACATTCTTACACTAAAAATAAAATAGATCATTGAGAGAGAGGAGAGAGAGTGGGTGAGAGAGAGGGGAGGTAATTATAACTCCTGAAGAGTTTGAAGACCTGAGCTTCATCACTCACACAAATAAATAAATGCAAAATAATTTTTATTGAGCAACAGTTATATTTACTATATCTAAAGGACAGCCATGAGCATATTCTCTAAATAGAAAAAGGCCTGTTAGTCTTAGAAATGGAAAAGACACAACAAGGAAGATTTGCAATTACATAATGAGGCAGCTCAGCCCAGCTCTTAGGTTGGAAATAAGACTTGAGAATAGGATACACCTGAAGCCAGACAGACATTGCTTTTTGTTTTGGAGCCTGAAAGGATACACCTGAAGACAGCCAATGCTGTGTGTGCTTGATGGTGATCTGGTAATTATTTTTTTTTTAATTTTTAAAAACTTTAACACTTTTTATAAAACTTTTATAAAAACTTTTTATTCTCCTTTCTTTCTTTCTTTCTTTCTTTCTTTCTTTCTTTCTTTCTTTCTTTCTTTCTTTCTTTCTTTCTTTCTTTCTTTCTTTCTTTTTTCAGGGTTTCTCACCATATTGCAGGTACTACAAGTTTGATTTTCTTATTTTTCGACTGTTTCAAGGTTTCTCACCATATTGCAGGTCCTACTGTGTGATTTTCTCATTTTTCGACTTTTTCAGGGTTTCTTATCATATTCCAAGTCCGAGCATGTGATTTTCTCATTTTTCGACTTTTTCAGGGATTCTCACCATATTGCAGGTCCTACAAGTGTGAATTTCTTAATTTTCGACTTTTGCAAGGTTTCTCACCATGTTCCAGCTACTACAGTGTATTTTTCTCATTTTTTAAAATTTTCACGGTCTCTCATCTTATTCCAAGTCGAACAGTGTAATTTTCTCATTTTTCGACTTTTTCAGGGTTTCTCACCATATTGCAGGTACTACAAGTTTGATTTTCTTATTTTTCAAATGTTTCAGGCTTTCTCACAATATTCCAGGTCCTACTGTGTGATTTTCTCACGTTAAGACTTTTTCAGTGTTTCTCACCATATTATAGGTACTACAATGTGATTTTCTCATTTTTTGACTTTTTTAGGTTTTCTCGTCATATTCCAAGTCCTAGAGTGTGATTTTCTCTTTTTCGGACTTTTTCAGGGTTTCTCAAAAATATTCCAGGTCTTACAGTGTAATTTTCTCATTTTTTGACTTTTTCAGGGTTTCTCACCATATTGTAGGTCCTACAAGTGTGAATTTCTTATTTTTCGACTTTTTCAGAGTTTTTCACCATATCCCAGGTCCTAATGTGTGATTTTCTCATTTTTAGACTTTTTCAGTGTTTCTCACCATATTCCAGGTCCTACTGCATGATTTGCTCATTTTTTTGACTTTTTCAGGGTTTCTCACCATATTCCAAGTCCTATAGTGTGATTTTCTCATTTTTTGACTTTTTCAGGGTTTCTCATCTTACTCCAAGTCCTACAGTGTGATTTTCTCATTTTTCGACTTTTTCAGGGTTTCTCACCATATTGCAGGTCCTACAAGTGTGATTTTCTTATTGTTGGACTTTTTCAGGGTTTTTCACCATATTCCAGCTTCTACAGTGTATTTTTGTCATTTTTTGTCTTTTTCACGGTTTCTCATCTTATTCCAAGTCCTACAGTGTGATTTTCTCATTTTTCGACTTTTTCAGGGTTTCTCACCATATTGCAGGTCCTACTGTGTGATTTTCTCATTTTTAGACTTTTTCAGGGTTTCTCACCATATTCCAGGTACTACTGTGTGATTTTCTCATTTTTTGACTTTTTCAGGGTTTCTCATCATATTCCAAGTCTTAGAGTGTGATTTTCTCTTTTTTCAACTTTTTAAGGGTTTCTCACCATATTCCAGGTCCTACAATGTGATTTTCTCATTTTTTGACTTTTTCAGGGTTTCTCATCATATTCCAAGTCCTAGAGTGTGATTTTCTCTTTTTTCGACTTTTTCAGGGTTTCTCACCATATTCCAGGTCCTACAGTCTGATTTTCTCATTTTTTGACTTTTTCAGGGTTTCTCATCTTACTTCAAGTCCTACAGTGTGATTTTCTCATTTTTCGACTTTTTCAGGGTTTCTCACCATAATTGAAGGTCCTACAAGTGTGAATTTCTTATTGTTGGACTTTTCAGGGTTTCTCACCATATTGCAGGTCCTACTGTGTGATTTTCTCATTTTTAGACTTTTTCAGGGTTTCTCACCATATTCCAGGTACTACTGTGTGATTTTCCTCATTTTTTGACTTTTTCAGGGTTTTCTCATCATATTCCAAGTCCTAGAGTGTGATTTTCTCTTTTTTCAACTTTTTAAGGGTTTCTCACCATATTCCAGGGTGCTACAGTGTGATTTTTCTCATTTTTTGACTTTTTCAGGGTTTCTCATCATATTCCAAGTCCTAGAGTGTGATTTTCTCTTTTTTCGACTTTTTCAGGGTTTCTCACCATATTCCAGGTCCTACAGTGTGATTTTCTCATTTTTTGACTTTTTCAGGGTTTCTCATCTTACTCCAAGTCCCTACAGTGTGATTTTCTCATTTTTCGACTTTTTCAGGGTTTCTCACTATATTGCAGGTCCTACTGTGTGATTTTCTCATTTTTAGACTTTTTCAGGGTTTCTTACCATATTCCAGGTACTACTGTGTGATTTTCTCATTTTTTTGACTTTTTCAGGGTTTCTCATCATATTCCAAGTCCTAGAGTGTGATTTTCTCTTTTTTCAACTTTTTAAGGGTTTCTCACCATATTCCAGGTCCCTACAGTGTGATTTTCTCATTGTTTGACTTTTTCAGGGTTTCTCATCATATTCCAAGTCCTAGAGTGTGATTTTCTCTTTTTCGACTTTTTCAGGGTTTCTCACCATATTCCAGGTCCTACAGTGTGATTTTCCTCATTTTTTGACTTTTTCAGGGTTTCTCATCATATTCCAAGTCCTAGAGTGTGATTTTCTCTTTTTTCGACTTTTTCAGGGTTTCTCACCATATTCCAGGTCCTACAGTGTGATTTTCTCATTTTTGACTTTTTCAGGGTTTCTCATCTTACTCCAAGTCCTACAGTGTGATTTTCTCATTTTTCGACTTTTTCAGGGTTTCTCACTATATTGCAGGTCCTACTGTGTGATTTTCCTCATTTTTAGACTTTTTCAGGGTTTCTTACCATATTCCAGGTACTACTGTGTGATTTTCTCATTTTTTGACTTTTTCAGGGTTTCTCATCATATTCCAAGTCCTAGAGTGTGATTTTCTCTTTTTTTCAACTTTTTAAGGGTTTCTCACCATATTCCAGGTCCTACAGTGTGATTTTCTCATTGTTTGACTTTTTCAGGGTTTCTCATCATATTCCAAGTCCTAGAGTGTGATTTTCTCTTTTTTCGACTTTTTCAGGGTTTCTCACCATATTCCAGGTCCTACAGTGTGATTTTCTCATTTTTTGACTTTTTCAGGTTTCTCATTTACTCCAAGTCCTACAGTGTGATTTTCTCATTTTTCGACTTTTTCAGGGTTTCTCACCATATTGCAGGTCCTACAAGTGTGAATTTCTTATTGTTGGACTTTTTCAGGGTTTCTCACCATATTCCCAGCTCCTACAGTGTATTTTTGTCATTTTTTGTCTTTTTTCACGGTTTCCTCATCTTATTCCAAGTCCTACAGTGTGGATTTTCTCATTTTTAGACTTTTTCAGGGTTTCTCACCATATTCCAGGTACTACTGTGTGATTTTCTCATTTTTTGACTTTTTCAGGGTTTCTCACCATATTCCAAGTCCTAGAGTGTGATTTTCTCTTTTTTCGACTTTTTCAGGGTTTCTCACCATATTCCAGGTCCTACAGTGTGATTTTCTCATTTTTTGACTTTTTCAGGGTTTCTCACCATATTCCAGCTCCTACTGCGTGATTTTCTAATTTTTCGACTTTTTCAGGGTTTCTCACCATATTCCAAGTCCTACAGTGTGATTTTCTCATTTTTTGACTTTTTCAGAATTTCTCACGCTATTGCTTGTTCTACAAGTGTGAATTTCTTATTTTTTGACTTTTTCAGGGTTTCTCACCATATTCCAGCTCCTTCAGTGTATTTTTCTCATTTTTGACTTTTTCAGGGTTTTCACCATATTGCAGATACGACAAATTTGATTTTCTTATTTTTCAACTGCTTCAGGGTTTCTCACCATATTCCAGGTCCTACTGTGTGATTTTCTCATTTTTAGACTTTTTCAGTGTTTACTCACCATATTCAAGGTACTACAGTGTTATTTTCTCATTTTTTGACTTTTTCAGGTTTACTCATCTTATTCCAAGTCCTACGGGGTGATTTTCTCTTTTTTCGACATTTAAAGGGTTTCTCAACATATTCCAGGTCCACCAGTGTAATTTTCTCATTTTTTGACTTTTTCAGTGTTTCCACCATATTGCAGGTCCTACAAGTGTGAATTTCTCATTTTTCGACTTTTTCAGAGTTACTCACCATATTCCAGGTCCTACAGTGTGATTTTCTCATTTTAAGACTTTTCAGTGTTTCTCACCATATTCCAGGTCCTACTGCCTGATTTTCTCATTTTTTGAGTTTTTCAGGGTTTCTCACCATATTCCAAGTCCTACAGTGTGATTTTCTCATTTTTTGACATTTTCAGGGTTTGTCACCATTATTCCAGGTACTACAGTGTGATTTTCTTATTTTAGACTTTTTCAGTGTTTCTCACCAAATTCCAGGACCTACTGCGTGATTTTCTCATTTTTGACTTTTTCAGGGTTTCTCACCATATTCCAGGGTCCTACACTGTGATTTTCTCATTTTTCGACTTTTTTCAGGGTTTTTCACCATATTGGAGGTCCTACAAGTGTGATTTTCTTATTTTTCGACTTTTTCAGGGTTTCTCATCCATATTCCAGCTCCTACAGTGTATTATTCTCATTTTTTTGATTTTTTCACGGTTTCTCATCATATTCCAAATCCTACAGTGTTATTTCTCATTTTTGGAATTTTTCAGGGTTTCTCACCATATTGCAGGTACTACAAGTTTTATTTTCTTATTTTTCAACTGATTCAGTGTTTCTCACCATATTGCAGGTCCTATTGTGTGATTTTTCTCATTTTTCGACTTTTTCCAGGGTTTCTCATCATATTCCAGCTCCTACAGTGTATTATTCTCATTTTTTTGATTTTTTCACGGTTTCTCATCATATTCTAAATCCTACAGTGTGATTTTCTCATTTTTGGAATTTTTCAGGGTTTCTCAACATATTGCAGGTTCTACATTGTGATTTTTCCTCATTTTTTTCAATTTTTCAGGGTTGCTCACCATATTTCAGAACCTACAGTATATTTTTGTCATTTTTTTTGTCTTTTTTCACGGTTTTCTCATCTTATTCCAAGTCCTATATTTTGATTTTCTCCTTTTTGACTTTTTCACAGTTTCTCTCCCTATTGCAGGTACTACAAGTTTGATTTTCTTATTTTTTGATCTTTCAGGGTTTCTCACCATATTCCAGGTCCCTACTGTTTGATTTTCTCATTTTTAGACTTTTTCAGGGTTTCTCACCATATTCCAGGTACTACAGTGTGATTTTCTCATTTTTTTTGACTTTTTCGGGTTTTCTCATCATATTCCAAGTCCTAGAGTGTGATTTTCTCTTTTTTCGACTATTTCAGAGTTTCTCACCATATTCCAGGTCCTACAGTGTGATTTTCTCATTTTAAGACTTTTTAAGGGTTTCTCAAAATATTCCAGGTACTACAGTGTGATTTTCTCATTTTTTCGACTTTTTCAGGTTTTCTCATCTTATTCCAAGTCCTATAGTGTGATTTTCTCATTTTAAGACTTTTTCAGGGTTTCTCACCATATTCCAGGTCCTACTTTGTGATTTTCCTCATTTTTCGACTTTTTCAGGGTTTCTCACCATATTCCAGGTACTACAGTGTGATTTTCTCATTTTTTGACTTTTTCAGGGTTTCTCACACCATATTCCAGCTTCTACAGTGTATTTTTCTCATTTTTTGACTTTTTAACGGTTACTCATCATATTCTAAATCCTACAGTGTGATTTTCGCATTTTTGGAAATTTTCAGGGTTTCTCACCATATTGCATGTACTACAAGTTTGATTTTCTTATTTTTTGACTGTTTAAGTGTTTATCATCATATTGCAGGTCCTACTGTGTGATTTTCTCATTTTGAGACTTTTTCAGTGTTTCTCACCATATTCCAGCTACTACAGTGTGATTTTCTCATTTTTCGACTTTTTCAGGGTTCCTCATCATATTCAAAGTCCTAGAGTGTGATTTTTCTAATTATTGACTTTTTCACGGTTGCTCACCATATTCCATCTTCTACAGTGTGATTTTCTCATTTTTCGACTTTTTCAGGGTTTTTCATCATATTCCAAATCCTACAGTATGATTTTCTCATTTTTTGACTTTTTCAGGGTTTCTCACCATATTCCAGGTCCTACACGTGTGATTTTCTCATTTTTCGACTTTTTCAGGGTTTCTCACCATAATGGAGGTCAAACAAGTGTGAGTTTCTTATTTTTCGACTTTTTCAGGTTTTCTCACCATATTCCAGCTCCTACAGTGTATTTTTCTCATTTTTAGACTTTTTTCACGTTTTCTCACAATATTCCTGGTCCTACTGCGTGATTTTCTCATTTTTCGACTTTTTAAGGGTTTCTCACCATATTCCAAGTCCTACAGTGTGATTTTCTCATTTTTTGACTTTTTCAGAATTTCTCACCCTATTGCAGGTCCTACAAGTGTGAATTTCTTATTTTTTGACTTTTTCAGGGTTTCTCACCATATTCCAGCTCCTTCAGTGTATTTTTCTCATTTTTTGACTTTTTCAGGGTTTCTCACCATATTGCAGATATGACCAAATTTGATTTTCTTATTTTCGACTGCTTCAGGGTTTCTCACCATATTCCAGGTCCTACTGTGTGAATTTTCATTTTTAGACTTTTTCAGTGTTTTTCTCACCATATTCAAGGTACTACATTGTTATTTTCTCATTTTTTGACTTTTTCAGGCTTTCTCATCATATTCCATGTCCTAGAGGGTGATTTTCTCTTTTTTCGACTTTTAAAGTGTTTCTCAACATATTCCAGTTCCTACAGTGTAATTTTCTCATGTTTTGACTTTTTCAAAGTTTCTCACCATATTGCAGGTCCTACAAGTGTGAATTTCTCATTTTTCGACTTTTTCAGAGTTACTCACCATATTCCAGGTCCTACAGTGTGATTTTCTCATTTTAAGATTTTTCAGTGTTTCTCAACATATTGCAGGTCCCTACTGTGTGATTTCTCTCATTTTAAGACTTTTTCAGGGTTTCTCCACCATATTCCAGGTCCTACTGTGTGATTTACTCATTTTTTTACTTTTTTCAGTGTTTCTCAACATATTCCAAGTCCTACAGTGTGATTTTCTCAATTTTTGACTTTTCAGGGTTTCTCATCATATTCCAAGTCCTAGAGTGTGATTTTTCTAATTTTTCGACTTTTTCAGATTATATCACCATATTCCTTTTACTACAGTGTTGTTTCTCATTTTTTTACTTTTTCAAGGTTTCTCACCATATTCAATGTCCTACAGTGTGATTTTCTCATTTTAAGACTTTTTCAGGGTTTGT
>NW_028227750.1:52500-81686 GCF_978045245.1 Mus caroli | reverse complement strand
TATTCTGGGTCCGTTAGTGTGAATTATTAATTTTCACGTTTTTTAAATTTTCTCGGCATATTCTGGATCCTGCAGTGTGATTTTCTCATTTTCCACCTTTTGCAGGGTTTCTCGCCATATTTGGGGTCCTACAGTGTGAGTTTGTTATTTTCAACTTTTTTCAGGGTTACACGCCATATTCTGGGTCCTACAGCATGTATTTTTAATTTTCCACGTTTTCAGGGTTTCTAGGCATAAGCTGGGTCCTACAGATTGATTATTCTCATTTTCCACCCTTTTCAGGTTTTCTTGCAATATTCGGGGTCCTTCAGTGTGAATTTTTAATTTTCTACTTTTTTCAGGTTTTCTCGCCATATGCTGGGTCCTACTGTGTGATTTTTCTCATTTCCATGTTTTTCAGGGTCACTTGCCGTATTCCAGGTCCTTCAGTGTGAATTTTTTTCCACGGTTTTCAGTATTTCTCGCCATATCTGGGTAATAAATTGTGAATTTTTAATTGTCCACTTTTTTCATGGTTTCTCACCATATTCTGTGTCCGACTGTGTGAATTTTTAATTTTCAGGTTTTTCATGGTTGTTCGGCATATTCTGGTTTCTGCAGTGTGATTTACTCATTTTCCACATTTTTCAAGTTTTTTCATATTTCTGGGTCCTACAGTGTGATTTTCTCTTTTTTCACCTTTTTCATGTTTTCTTGCCATATTTGGGGTCCTTCAGTGTGAGTTTTTACATTTCTAATTTTTCAGGGTTTCTCGACATATTATGGGTCCTACAGCGTGTATTTTTAATTTTCCACGTTTTTCAGTGTTTCTCAGCATATTCTGGGTCCTACAGTGTGATTTTCTCAATTTTGAAATTTTTCAAGTTTTTTCACATATCTTGGTCCTACAGTGTGATTATTCTCATTTTCCAACTTTTTCAGGTTTTCTAGCCATATTCTGGGTCCTACAGTGTGAATTTTGAATTTTCCTCGTTTTTCAGGTTTTCTCGCCATATTCTGGGTCCTTCACTGTGAATTTTTAATTTTCCACTTCTTTCAAGTTTTTTTGTAATATTATGGGTCCTACAGTGTGATTTTCTCATTTTCCACCTTTTTCAGGTTTTCTCGCCATATTCGGGGTCCTTCAATGTGAGTTTTTAATTTTCTACTTTTTTTCAGGGTTTCTCGCCATATTCTGGGTCCTACAGAGTGTATTTTTAATTTTCCACGTTTTTCAAGGTTTCTCGGCATATTCTGGCTCCTACAGTGTGATTTTCCCATTTCCTCGTTTTTCAGGTTTTCTTGCCATATTCCAGGTCCTTCAGTCTGAATTTTTAATTTTCCACGTTTTTCAGTATTTCTCGCCATATTCTGGGCATGTTTTTCAAGTTTTATCGCTATTCTGTGTCCTACAGTGTGATTATACTCATTTTCCACCTTTTTCAGGTTTTTTGCCATATTCGGTGTCTTTCAGTGTGAGTTTTTAATTTTCTACTTTTTACTGTGTTTCTTGCAATATTCTGGCTCCAAAAAGCATATTTTTATTTTTTCTCGTTTTTCAGGGTTTCTTGGCATATTCTGGGTCCTACAATGTGATTTTCTCATTTTCCACTTTTTTTAAGTTTTTTCGCATTTCTATGTCCTACAGGTTGATTTTCTCATTTTCCACATTTTTCAGGTTTTCTCGCCATATTCCGGGTCCTTCAGTGTGAGTTTTTAATTTTCTACTTCTTTCAGGGTTTATTGCCATATTCTGAATCCTACAGCGTGTATTTTTAATTTTCCACGTTTTCAGGGTTTCTGGCATATTCTGGCTCCTACTGTGCGATTTTCCAATTTTTGACTTTTTTCAAGTTTTTTTCCACAATTCTCCGTCCTACAGTGTGATTTTCTCATTTTCCACCTTTTTCAGGTTTTCTCAGCATATTCTGGGTCCTGCAGTGTGAATTTTTAATTTTCCACGTTTTTCAAGGTTTTTTCCATATTCTGGTCCTATAGTGTGAATTTTTATTTTTCAATATTTTTCAGTGTTTATCATCATATTCTGGGTCCTACAGTGTGAATTTCTCATTTTCCACCTTTTTCAGGGTTTCTTGCCATATTCTAGGTTTTTCAGTGGGAGTTTTTAATTTTCCATGTTTTTAAGTTTTTTTTTTCATCATATTCTCAGTCCCACAGTGTGATTTTTTCATTTTCAAACTTTTTCAGGTTTTCTCGGCATATTCTGGTTCCTACAGTGTGAATTTAATTTTCCACATTTTTCAGTGTTTCTTGCCATATTCTGGGTCCCACAGTGTAAATTTTTAATTTTCCACGTTTTTAAGGTTTTTTTTGGTAATATTCTTGGTCCGACAGTGTGAATATTTAATGTTTCACTTTTTTCAGCGTTTCTCGGCATATTCTGGGTCCTACAGTGTGATTTTCTCATTTTCCACATTTTTCAAGTTTTTTCGTAATTCTGGGTCCTACAGTGTGATTTTCTCATTTTCCACCTTTTTCAGCCTTTCTAGCCATTTTTCGGGTCCTTCAGTGTGAGTTTGTAATTTTCTAAGTTTTTCAGGGTTTCTCGCCGTATTCTGGGTCCTAAACGTTGTATTTTTAATTTTTCACGTTTTCAGGGTTTCTTGGCATATTCTGGGTCCTACAGTGTGATTTTCTCATTTTCGATATTTTCAAGTTTTTTCGTAATTCTGGGTCCTACAGTGTGATTTTCTCATTTTCCACCTTTTTCATGTTTTCTCGCCATAATTGGGGTTCTTCAGTGTCAGTTTGTAATTTTCTACTTTTTTCAGGGTTTCTTGCCATATTTGGGGTCCTTCAGTGTGAGTTTTTAATTTTCTACTCTTTCAGGGTTTCTTGCCATGTTCTGGGTCCTACAGTGTGTATTTTTCATTTTCGACATTTTTCAGATTTTCTCACAATATTCTGGGTTCTTCAGTGTGAATTATTAATTTTTCAAGTTTTACAGGTTTTTTCTTCATATTCTGGGTCCTACACTGTGATTTTTCTCATTTCCACGTTTTTCAGGTTTTCTTGCCATATCCCAGGTCCTTCAGTGTTAATTTTTAATTTTCCACGTTTTCAGGGTTTCTCAGCATATTCTGTGTCCTGCAGTGTGATTTTCTCATTTTTATGGTTTTTCAAGTTTTTTGGCAATTCTGGGTCCTACAGTGTGATTATTCTCATTTTCCACCTTTATCAGGTTTTCTCGACATATTTGGGGTCTTTCAGTGTGAATTTTTAATTTTCTACTTTTTTCAAGGTTTCTCGCCATATTCTGTGTCCTTCAGTATGAGTTTTTAATTTTCCTCGTTTTTCAGGTATTCTCGCCATATTCCGTGTCCTTCACTGTGAATTTTTTATTTTCCACATTATTCAGGTTTTTTCGTCATATTCTGGGTCTTACAATGTGATTTTCTCATTTTCCTCATTTTTCAGGTTTTTTCGCCATATTTGGGGTCCGTCAGTGTGAATTTTTAATTTTCTACTCTTTCATGGTTTCTCGCCGTATTCTGGGTCATTCAGTGTGAGTTTTTAATTTTCCTCGTTTTTCAGGTATTCTCACCATATTCTGGGTCCTTCAGTGTGAATTTTTATTTTTCCACGTTTTTCAGGTTTTTTCGTCATATTCTGGGTCCTACAGTGTGATTTTCTCATTTCCAATTTTTCAGGTTTTCTTGACATATTCCAGGTCCTTCTGTGTGAATTTTTAATTTTCCACATTTTTCAGGTTTTTTCGTCATATTCTGGGTCTTACAGTGTGACTTTCTCATTTTCCAAATTTTTCAGGTTTTCTCGCCATATTTGGGGTCCTTCAGTGTGAGTTTTTAATTTTCTACTTTTTCAGGGCTTCTCTCCATATTCTTGGTCCTACAGCTTGTATTTTTAATTTTCCAGGTTTTCAGGGAATCTAGGCATATTCTGGGTCCTGCAGTGTGATTTTCTCATTTTTGAGGTTTTTCAAGTTTTTTCCCAATTCTGGGTCCCTCAATGTGATTATTCTCATTTTCCCCATTTTTCAGGTTTTCTCGCCATATTTGGGGTCCTTCAGTGTGAGTTTTTAAATTTCTACTCTTTCAGGGTTTCTCGCCATATTCTGGGTCCTTCAGTGTGAGTTTTTAATTTTCCTCGTTTTTCAGGTTTTTTCACCATATTCCGGATCCTTCAGTGTGAATTTTTAATTTTCCACCTTTTTCAGATTTTTTCTCATATTCTGGGTCCTACAGTGTGATTTTCTCATTTCCACTTTTTCAGGTTTTCTTGCCATATTCCATGTCCTTCAGTGTGAATTTTTAATTTTCCACGTTTTTTAGTATTTCTCGCCATATTCTGGGTAATGCAGTGTGAATATTTAATTTTCCACTTTTTTCATGGTTTCTCCCTTATTCTGTGTCTGACAGTGTCAATTTTTAATTTTCATGTTTTTCAATGTTTCTCGGCATATTCTGGGTCCTGCAGTATGATTTTATTATTTTGGACGTTTTTCAAGTTTTTTCGTAATTCTGGGTCCTACAGTGTGATTTTCTCATTTTCCAACTTTTTCAGGTTTTCTGGCCATAATTGGGGTTCTTCAGTGTCAGTTTGTAATTTTCTACTTTTTTCAGGGTTTCTTGCCATATTTGGGGTCCTTCAGTGTGAGTTTTTAATTTTCTACTCTTTCAGGGTTTCTTGCCATAAACTGTGTCCTATAGTATGTATTTTTCATTTTCCACGTTTTTCAGGTTTTTTCTTCATATTCTGGGTCCTACACTGTGATTTTCTCATTTCCACGTTTTCAGGTTTTCTTGCCATATTCCAGGTCCTTCAGTGTGGATTTTTAATTTTCCACGTTTTTCAGTATTTCTCCCCATATTATGGGTAATACAGTGTGAATTTTAATTATCCACTTTTTTTCATGGTTTCTCGCCATATTCTGTGTCCAACAGTGTGAGTTTTTAATTTTCACGTTTTTCAGTGTTTCTTGAAATATTCTGGGTCCTGCAGTGTGATTTTCTTATTTTCCACCTTTTTCAGGTTTTCTCCCCATATTTGGGGTCCTTCAGTGTCAGTTTGTATTTTTCTACTTTCTTCAGGGTTTCTCACCATATTCTGGATCCTACAGTGTGATTTTCTCATTTTCCACCTTTTTCAGGTTTTCTCGCCATGTTTGGGCTCCTTCACTGTGAGATTTTAATTTTCTACTTTTTTATTAACTTTTTCTCGCCATATTCTGGGTCCGTTAGTGTGAATTTTTAATTTTCACGTTTTTCACATTTTCTCGGCATATTCTGGGTCCTGAAATGTGATTTTCTCATTTTGCACCTTTTTCAGGGTTTCTCGCCATATTTGGGGTCCTACAGTGTGAGTTTGTAATTTTGAACTTTTTTCAGGGTTTCTCGCCATATTCTGGGTCCTACAGCATGTATTTTTAATTTTCCACGTTTTCAGGGTTTCTGGGCAAAATCTGGGTCCTACAGTGTGATTATTCTCATTTTCCACCTTTTTCAGGTTTTCTCACCATATTCGGGGTCCTTCAGTGTGAATTTTTAATTTTCTACTTTTTTCAGGTTTTCTCGCCATATTCTGGGTCCTACAGCATGTTTTTTTTAATTTTACACGTTTTCAGGGTTTCTGGGCATAATCTGGGTCCTACAGTGTGATTATTCTCATTTTCCACCTTTTTCAGGTTTTCAAACCATATTCGGGGTCTTTCAGTGTGAATTTTTAATTTTCTACTTTTTTCAGGTTTTCTCGCCATATTCTGTGTCCTTCAGTGTGAGTTTTTTATCTTCCTCGTTTTTCAGGTTTTTCGCCATATTCCGGGTCCTTCCGTGTGATATTTTAATATTTTATCTTTTTCAGGTTTTTTCGTCATATTCTGGGTCGTACTGTGTGATTTTCTCATTTCCATGTTTTTTCAGGGTCTCTTGCCGTATTCCAGGTCCTTCAGTGTGAATTTTTTCCCACGGTTTTCAGTATTTTTCTCCATATCTGGGTAATGAAGTGTGAATTTTTAATTGTCCAGTCTTTTCATGGTTTCTCACCATATTCTGTGTCCAATAGTGTGAATTTTTAATTTTCAGGTTTTTCATGGTTGTTCGGCATATTCTGGTTTCTCCAGTGTGATTTTCTCATTTTCCACGTTTTTCAAGTTTTTCCGTATTTTGGGTCCTACAAGTGTGATTTTCTCATTTTCGATGTTTTTCATGTTTTTGTAATTCTGGGTAATACAGTGTGATTATTCTCATTTTCTACCTTTTTCATGTTTTCGCGCCATATTCGGGATCCTTCAGTGTGAGTTTTTAATTTTCTACTTTGTTGAGGGTTTCTTGCCATATTCTCAGTGCTACAGAGTGTATTTTTAATTTTCCACGTTTCTCAGGGTTTCTCCCCATATTCTGGGTCCTAAAATGTGATTTTCTCATTTACGACATTTTTCAAGTATTTTCGGAATTCTGGTTCCTACACTGTGATTATTCTCATTTTCCACATTTTTCAGGTTTTCTTGCCATATTTGAGGTCCTTAAGTGTGAGTTTTTAATTTTCTACTTTTATGAGGGTTTCTTGCCATATTCTGGGTACTACAGAGTGTATTATTAATTTTCCACCTTTCTCAGGGTTTCTTGCCATATTCTGGGTCCTACAGTGTCTGTCTGTCTCTCTGTGTGTCTGATCCCCTGGAACTGTAGATGGGCCACCATATAGTTGCTGGTAGTTGATCCCAGGTTCTCTGGAAGAGGAGACAATGCTGTTAATTGTTGAGCCCTTTCAGGGGCTCCACCTATCTTTAAATTTTTAGAAGTATATGTTAGGCTGTGTTTATGTACATCATATGCAGACCATAAGAGGGATTTAGATTCTCCAGGATCTGACACCCTCTTCTGGAGTGTCTGAAGACAACTACAGTGTACTTATATCTAATAAATAAATAAATAAATAAATAAATAAATAAATAAATAAATAAATAAATATTTTTTTTTAAAGTATAAGAAAGAAAGAATGACCAGGCAGGCCTCCATCCTTATCTCTGTCAGTCTGTCTGTCTGTCTCTCTGAACCCTTGGAACTGGAGATGGGCCACCATATAGTTTCTGTTAGTTGATTCCTGGTTCTCTGGAAGAGGAGACATTGCTGTTAATTGTTGAGCCCTTTCAGTGGCTCCACCTATCTTTAAATTTTTAGAAGTATATTTTAGGCTGTGTTTATGTACATCATATGCAGACCATAAGAGGGATTTAGATTCTCCAGAATTTGACACCCTCTTCTGGAGTGTCTGAAGACAACTACAGTGTACTTATATCTAATAAATAAATAAATAAATAAATAAATAAATAAATAAACATTATTTTAAAACGAAAAGAAATAAAGAAAGACCAGGCAGGCCTGCCATCCTTATCTCTGTCTGTCTGTCTGTCTGTCTGATCCCCTGGAACTGGAGATGGGCCACCATATAGTTGCTGGTAGTTGATCCCAGGTTCTCTGGAAGAAGAGACAATGCTGTTAATTGTGAGCCCTTTCAGTGGCCCCACCCATCTAAATTTTTAGAAGTGTATGTGAATCTGTGTTTATGTCCATCATGTGCAGACCATAAGAGGGATTTATATTCTCCAGAATCTGACACCCTCTTCTAGAATGTCTGAAGACAACTACAGTGTACTTATATCTAATAAATACAAAAATAAATAAATAAACATTTTTTAAAAAGGATAAGAAAGAAAGAAAAACCAGGGAGGCCTGCCACCCTTGTCTGTCTGTCTCTTTGTCTGCCTGATCCCCTGGAACTGGAGATGGGCCACCATATAGTTGCTGGTAGTTGATCCCAGGTTCTCTGGAAGAGGAGACAATGCTGTTAATTTTTGAGCCCTTTCAGTGGCCCCCCACATCTTTAAATTTTTAGAAGTATATGTGAGGCTGTGTTTATGTACATCATATGCAGACCATAAGAGGGATTTAGATTCTCCAGAATCTGACACCCTCTTCTGGAGATTCTGAAGACAGCTACAGTGTACTTTTATATAATAAATAAATAAATAAATAAATAAATAAATAAATAAATAAATAAACATTTTTTAAAAAGGATAAGAAATAAAGTAAAAACAGGCAGGCCTGCAATACTTGTCTGTCTGTCTGTCTGTCTGTCTGATCCCCTGGAACTGGAAATGGGCCAACATATAGTTGCTGCTAGTTGATCCAGGTTCTCTGGTATAGGAGACAATGCTGTTAATTGTTGAGCCGTTTCAGTGGCCCCACACATCTTTAAATTTTTAGAAGTATATGTGAGGCTGTGTTTATGTACATCATATGCAGACCATAAGAGGGATTTAGATTCTCCAGAATATGACACCCTCTTCTGAAGTGCCTGAAGACAGCTACAGTGTACTTATATCTAATAAATACATATATAAATAAATAAACATTTTTAAAATGTATGAGAAAGAAAGAAAAACCAGGCAGGCCTGCAATCCTTGTCTGTCTGTGTGTATATATGTCTGTCTGATCGCCTGTAACTGGAGATGGGCCACAATATAGTTGCTGGTAGTTGATCCCAGGTCCTCTGGAAGAGGAGACAATGCTGTTAATTGTTGAGCCCTTTCAGTGGCCCCACCCATCTTTAAATTTTTAGAAGTATATGTGAGGCTCTGTTTATGTACATCATATGCAGACCATAAGAGGGATTTAGATTCTCCAGAAGATGACACCCTCTTCTAGAGTGTCTGAACACAGCTACAGTGTACTTATATCTAATAAATACATAAATAAATAAATAAATAAATAAATAAATAAATAAATAAATAAATATTTTTTTAAAAGTATAAGAAAGAAAGAATGACCAGGCAGGCCTCCATCCTTATCTCTGTCAGTCTGTCTGTCTGTCTCTCTGATCCCTTGGAACTGGAGATGGGCCACCATATAGTTTCTGTTAGTTGATCCCAGGTTCTCTGGAGGAGGAGACATTGCTGTTAATTGTTGAGCCCTTTCAGTGGCTCCACCTATCTTTAAATTTTTAGAAGTATATTTTAGGCTGTGTTTATGTACATCATATGCAGACCATAAGAGGGATTTAGATTCTCCAGAATTTGACACCCTCTTCTGGAGTGTCTGAAGACAACTACAGTGTACTTATATCTAATAAATAAATAAATAAATAAATAAATAAATAAACAAAAATTATTTTAAAAGGATAAGAAAGAAAGAAAGACCAGGCAGGCCTGCCATCCTTATCTCTGTCTGTCTGTCTGTCTGTCTGATCCCCTGGAACTGGAGATGGGCCACCATATAGTTGCTGGTAGTTGATCCCAGGTTCTCTTGAAGAAGAGACAATGCTGTTAATTGTGAGCCCTTTCAGTGGCCCCACCCATCTTAAATTTTTAGAAGTGTATGTGAATCTGTGTTTATGTCCATCATATGCAGACCATAAGAGGGATTTATATTCTCCAGAATCTGACACCCTCTTCTGGAGTGTCTGAAGACAGCTACAGTGTATTTATATCTAATAAATACATAAATAAATAAATAAACATTTTTTAAAAAGGATAAGAAAGAAAGAAAAACCAGGGAGGCCTGCCACCCTTGTCTGTCTGTCTCTTTGTCTGCCTGATCCCCTGGAACTGGAGATGGGCCACCATATAGTTGCTGGTAGTTGATCCCAGTTTCTCTGGTAGAGGAGACAATGCTGTTAATTTTAGAGCCCCTTCAGTGGCCCCACACATCTTTAAATTTTTAGAAGTATATGTGAGGCTGTGTTTATGTACATCATATGCAGACCATAAGAGGGATTTAGATTCTCCAGAATCTGACACCCTCTTCTGGAGTGTCTGAAGACAGCTAGCGTGTACTTATATATAATAAATAAATAAATAAATAAATAAATAAATAAATAAATAAATAAATAAACATTTTTAAAAAGGATAAGAAAGAAAGTAAAACCAGGCAGGCCTGCAATCCTTGTCTGTCTGTCTGTCTGTCTGTCTGATCCCCTGGAACTTGAGATGGGCCACCATATAGTTGCTGCTAGTTGATCCCAGGTTCTCTGGTAGAGGAGACAATGCTGTTAATTGTTGAGCCGTTTCAGTGGCCCCACACATCTTTAAATTTTTAGAAGTATATGTGAGGCTGTGTTTATGTACATCATATGCAGACCATAAGAGGGATTTAGATTCTCCAGAATATGACACCCTCTTCTGAAGTGCCTGAAGACAGCTACATTGTACTTATATCTAATAAATACATATATAAATAAATAAACATTTTTAAAATGTATAAGAAAAAAAGAAAAACCAGGCAGGCCTGCAATCCTTGTCTGTCTGACTGTATGTATGTCTGTCTGATCCCTGGAACTGGAATTTGGCCAAAATATAGTTGCTGGTAGTTGATCCCAGGTCCTCTGGAAGAGGAGACAATGCTGTTAATTATTGAGCCCTTTCAGTGGCCCCACACATCTTTAAATTTTTAGAAGTATATGTGAGGCTGTGTTTATGTACATCATATGCAGACCATAAGATGGATATAGATTCTCCAGAATCTGACACCCTCTTCTGGAGAGTCTGAAGATAGCTACAGTGTACTTATATCTAATAAATACATAAATAAATAAATAAATAAATAAATAAATAAATAAACATTTTTAAAAAGTATAAGAAAGAAAGAAAGACCAGGCAGCCCTGCCACCTTGTCTGTCTGTCTGTCTGTCTGTCTATCTGTCAGATCCCCTGGAACTGGAGATGGGACACCATATAGTTGCTGGTAGTTGATCCCAGGTTCTCTGGAAGAGGAGACAATGCTGTGAATTGTTGAGCCCTTTCAGTGGCCCCACACATCTTTAAATTTTTAGAAGTATATGTGAGGCTGTGTTCATGTACATCATATGCAGACCATAAGAGGGATATAGATTCTCCAGAATATGACACCCTCTTCTGGAGAGTCTGAAGACAGCTACAGTGTACTTATATCTAATAAATACATAAATAAATAAATGAATAAATGAATAAATAAATAAACAAACATTATTTTAAAAGGATAAGAAAGAAAGAAAGACCAGGCAGGCCTGCCGTCCTTATCTCTGTCTGTCTGTCTGTCTGTTTGTCTCTCTGATCCCCTGGAACTGGAGATGGGCCACCATATAGTTGCTGGTAGTTGATCCCAGGTTCTCTGGAAGAAGAGACAATGCTGTTAATTGTTGAGCCCTTTCAGTGGCCCCACCCATCTTAAATTTTTAGAAGTGTATGTGAATCTGTGTTTATGTCCATCTTATGCCGACCATAAGAGGGATTTAGATTCTCCAGAATATGACACCCTCTTCTAGAGTGTCTGAAGACAGCTACAGTGTACTTATATCGAATAAATACATAAATAAATACATAAACATTTTTTAAAAAGGATCAGAAAGAAAGAAAAACCAGGGAAGCCTACCACCCTTGTCTGTCTGTCTCTAAGTCTGCCTGATCCCCTGGAACTGGAAATGGACCACCATATAGTTGCCCGGTAGTTGATCCCAGGTTCTCTGGAAGAGGAGACAATGCTGTTAAATGTTGAGCCCTTTCAGTGGCCCCACCCATCTTTAAATTTTTAGAAGTATATGTGAGGCTGTGTTCATGTACATCATATGTAGACACCCTCTTCTGGAGAGTCTGAAGACAGCTATAGTGTACTTATATCTAATAAATACATAAATAAATAAATAAATGAATAAATGAATAAATAAATAAATAAACATTTTTTAAAAAGGATAAGAAAGAAAGAAAAATCAGGCAGGCCTGCAATCCTTATCTCTGTCTGTCTCTCTGTCTGTCTTATCCCCTGGAACTTGAGATGGGCCACCGTATAGTTGCTGGTAGTTGATCCCACGTTCTCTGGAAGAAGAGACAATGCTGTTAATTGTTGAGCCCTTTCAGTGGGCCCACCCATCTTTTAATTTCTAAAAGTATATGTGAGGCTGTGTTTATGTACATCATATGCAGATCATAAGAGGGATTTATATTCTCCAGAAACTGACACCCTCTTCTGGAGTGTCTGAAGACAGCTACAGTGTACTTATATATAATAAATAAATAAATAAATAAATAAATAAATAAATAAATAAACATTTTTGAAAAAGGATAAGAAAGAATGTAAGACCAGGCAGGCCTGCCATCCTTATCTCTGTCTGTCTGTCTGTCTGTCTGTCTGATCCCCTGGAACTGGAGATGGGCCACCATATAGTTTCTGCTAGTTGATCCCAGGTTCTCTGGTAGAGGAGACAGTGCTGTTAATTGTTGAGCCGTTTCAGTTTCCCCACACATCTTTAAATTTTTAGAAGTATATGTGAGGCTGTGTTTATGTACATCATATGCAGACCATAAGAGGGATTTAGATTCTCCAGAATATGACACCCTCTTCTGAAGTGCCTGAAGACAGCTACAGTGTACTTATATCTAATAAATACATATATAAATAAATAAACCTTTTTAAAATGTATAAGAAAGAAAGAAAAACAAGGCAGGCCTGCAATCCTTGTCTGTCTGTCTGTATGTATGTCTGTCTGATCCCCTGGAACTGGAATTGGGCCACAATATAGTTGCTGGTAGTTGATCCCAGGTCCTCTGGAAGAGGAGACAATGCTGTTAATTGTTGAGCCCTTTCAGTGGCCCCAACTATCGTTAAATTTTTAGAAGTATATGTGAGGCTGTATTTATGTACATCATATGCAGACCATAAGAGGGATATAGATTCTCCAGAATCTGACACCCTCTTCTGGAGAGTCTGAAGATAGCTACAGTGTACTTATATCTAATAAATAAATAAATAAATAAATAAATAAATAAATAAATAAATAAATAAATAAACATTTTTAAAAAGGATAAGAAAGAAAGAAAAATCAGGCAGGCCTGCCATCCTCATCTCTGTCTGTCTGTCTGTCTGTCTGATCCCCTGCAACTTGAGATGGGCCACCATATAGTTGCTGGTATTTGATCCCACGTTCTCTGGAAGAGGAGACAATGGTGTTAATTATTGAGCCCTTTCAGTAGGCCCACCCATCTTTAAATTTTTAGAAGTATATGTGAGGCTGTGTTTATGAACATCATATGCAGACCATAAGAGGGATTTAGATTCTCCAGAATATGACACCCTCTTCTAGAGTGTCTGAAGACAGCTACAGTGTACTTATATCTAATAAATACATAAATAAATAAATAAACATTTTTTAAAAAGGATAAGAAAGAAAGAAAGACCAGGCACGCCTGCCACCTTGTCTCTCTGTCTGTCTGTCTGTCTATCTGTCAGATACCCTGGAACTGGAGATGGGCCACCATATAGTTGCTGGTAGTTGATCCCAGGTTCTCTGGAAGAGGAGACAGTGCTGTTAATTGTTGAGCCCTTTCAGTGGGCCCACCCATCTTTAAATTTTTAGAAGTATATGTGAGGCTGTGTTCATGTACATCATATGCGGACCATAAGAGGGATATAGATTCTCCAGAATCTGACACCCTCTTCTGGAGAGTCTGAAGACAGCTACAGTGTACTTATATCTAATAAATAAATAAATAAATAAATAAATAAATGAATAAATAAATAAATAAACATTTTTTAAAAAGGATAAGAAAGAAAGAAAGACCATGCAGGCCTGCCATCCTTATCACTGTCTGTCTGTCTGTCTGTCTGATCCCTGGAACTGGAGATGGAACACCATATAGTTGCTGGTAGTTGATCCCAGGTTCTCTATAAGAGGAGACAATGCTGTTAATTGTTGAGCCCTTTCAGTGGCCGCACACATCTTATAATTTTTAGAAGTATATGTTAGGCTGTGTTTATGTACATCATATGCAGACCATAAGAGGGATTTAGATTCTCCAGAATCTGACACCCTCTTCTGGAGTGTCTGAACAGCTAGAGTGTACTTTTATCTAATAAATACATAAATAAATAAATAAATAAATAAATAAATAAATAAATAAACATTTTTTAAAAAGTATAAGAAATAAAGACCAGGCAGGCCTGCCATCCCTTTCTCTGTCTCTCTGTCTGTCTGTCTGTCTGATCCACTGGAACTGGAGATGGGCCACCATAAGGTGCTGGTAGTTTATCCCAGGTTCTCTGAAAGAGGAGACTATGCTGTTAATTGTTGAGCCCTCTCATTGGCCCCACCCATCTTTAAATTTTTAGAAGTATATGTGAGGCTGTGTATATGTACATCATATGCAGACCATAAGAGGGATTTAGATTCTCCAGAATCTGACACCCTCTTCTGGAGTGTCTGAAGACAGCTACAGTGTACTTATATCTAATAAATACATAAATAAATATATAAATAAACATTTTTTTAAAAAGGATAAGAAAGAAATAAAGACCAGGCAAGCCTGCCATCCTTATCTCTGTCTGTCTGTCTGTCTGTCTGATCCACTGGAACTGGAGATGGGCCACCATATAGTTGCTGGTAGTTGATCCCAGGTTCTCTGGAAGAGGAGACAATGCTGTTAATTGTTGAGCCCTTTCAGTGGCCCCACCCATTTTTAATTTTTAGAAGTATATGTGATGCTGTGTTTATGTACATCATATTCAGACCATAAGAGGGATTTAGATTCTCTAGAATCTGTCATCCTCTTCTGGAGTGTCTGAAGACGGGTACAGTGTACTTATATCTAATAAATACATAAATAAATAAATAAATAAATATTTTTTAAAAAGTATAAGAAATAAAGAAAGACTAGGCAGTCCTGCCATCTTTATCTCTGTCTCTCTGTCTCTCTGTCTGTCTGATCCACTGAAACTGGAGATGGGCCACCATAAGGTGCTGGTAGTTTATCCCAGGTTCTCTGAAAGAGGAGACAATGCTGTTAATTGTTGAGCCCTCTCAGTGTCCCCACAAATCTTTAAATTTTTAGAAGTATATGTGAGGCTGTGTTTATGTACATCATATGCAGACCATAAGAGGGATTTAGATTCTCCAGAATCTGACACCCTCTTCTGGAGTGTCTGAAGACAGCTACAGTGTACTTATATCTAATAAATACATAAATAAATATATAAATAAACATTTTTTAAAAAGGATAAGAAAGAAAGAAAGACCAGGCAGGCCTGCCATCCTTATCACTGTCTGTATGTCTGTCTGTCTGATCCCCTGGAAGTGGAGATGGGCCACCATATAGTTGCTGGTAGTTGATCCCAGGTACTCTGGAAGAGGAGACAATGCTGTTAATTGTTGAGCATTTAGAGTGGCCCCACTCTTCTTTAAATTTTTAGAAATATATGTGAGGCTGTGTTTATGTACATCATATGCAGACCATAAGAGGGATTTAGATTCTCCAGAATCTGACACCCTCTTCTGGAGTGTCTGAACAGCTACAGTGTACTTATATCTAATAAATAAATAAATAATAAATAAATAAATAAATAAATAAATAAATAAATAAATAAACAAACATTTTTTAAAAAAAAGGATAAGAAAGAAAGAAAGGCCAGGAAGACTGCCATCCTTATCACTGTCTGTCTGTCTGTCTTCTGATCCCCTGGAACTGGAGATGGACCAACATATAGTTGCTGGTAGTTGATTCCAGGTTCTCTATAAGAGGAGACAATGCTGTTAATTGTTGAGCCCTTTCAGTGGCCCCACACATCTTTTAATTTTTAGAAGTATATGTTAGGCTGTGTTTATGTACATCATATGCAGACCATAAGAGGGATTTAGATTCTCCAGAATCTGACACCCTTTTCTGGAGTGTCTGAACAGCTACAGTGTACTTATATCTAATAAATTCATAAATAAATAAATAAATAAATAAATAAATAAATAAATAAACATTTTTTAAAAAGTATAAGAAATAAAGAAAGACCAGGCAGGCCTGCCATCCTTATCTCTGTCTCTCTGTCTGTCTGTCGGTCTGATCCACAGGAACTGGAGATGGCCCACCATAAGGTGCTGGTAGTTTATCCCAGGTTCTCTGAAAAAGGAGACAATGCTGTTAATTGTTGAGCCCTCTCAGTGGCCCCACACATCTTTAAAATTTTAGAAGTATATGTGAGGCTGTGTTTATGTACATCATATGCAGACCATAAGAGGGATTTAGATTCTCCAGAATCTGACACCCTCTTCTGGAGTGTCTGAAGACAGCTACAGTGTACTTATATCTAAGAAATACATAAATAAATATATAAATAAACATTTTTTTAAAAAGGATAAGAATGAAAGAAAGACCAGGCAGGCCTGCCATCCATATCTCTGTCTGTCTGTCTGTCTGTCTATCTGATCCCCGGGAACTGGAGATGGGCCACCATATAGTTGCTGGTAGTTGATCCAAGGTTCTCTGGAAGAGGAGACAATTCGGTTAATTGTTTAGCCCTTCCAGTGGCACCACACTTCTTTAAATATTTACAAGTTTATGTGAGGCTGTGTTTATGTACATCATATTCAGATTATAAGAGGATTTAGATTCTCCAGAATCTGACACCCTCTACTGGAGTGACTGAAGACAGCTACAGTGTACTTATGTATAATAAATAAATAAATAAATAAATAAATAAATAAATAAATAAATAAACATTTTTTAAAAAGGATAAGAAAGAAAGTAAGACCAGGCAGGCCTGCCATCCTTATCTCTGTCTCTCTGTCTGTCTGTCTGTCTGTCTGATCCACTGGAACTGGAGATGGGCCACCATAAGGTGCTGGTAGTTGATCCCAGGTTCTCTGGAAGATGAGACAATGTTGTTAATTGTTGAGCGCTATCAGTGGCCCTACCCATCTTTAAATATTTAGAAGTATATGTGAGGCTGTGTTTATGTACATCATATGCAGACCATAAGAGGGATTTAGATTCTCCAGAATCTGACACCCTCTTCTGGAGTGTCTGAAGACAGCTAGAGTGTACTTATATCTAAAAAATAAATAGATAAATAAATAAATAAATAAATAAACATTTTTAAAAAAGTATAAGAAAGAAAGAAAGACCAGGCAGGCCTGCCATCCATATCTCTGTCTGTCTGTCTGTCTGTCTATCTGATCCCCGGGAACTGGAGATGGGCCACCATATAGTGCTGGTAGTTGATCCAAGGTTCTCTGGAAGAGGAGACAATTCGGTTAATTGTTTAGCCCTTCCAGTGGCCCCACACTTCTTTAAATATTTAGAAGTTTATGTGAGGCTGTGTTTATGTACATCATATTCAGATTATAAGAGGATTTAGATTCTCCAGAATCTGACACCCTCTACTGGAGTGACTGAAGACAGCTACAGTGTACTTATGTATAATAAATACATAAAAAAATAAATAAATAAACATTTTTTAATAAGGATAAGAAAGAAAGTAAGACCAGGCAGGCCTGCCATCCTTATCTCTGTCTCTCTGTCTGTCTGTCTGTCTGTCTGATCCACTGGAACTGGAGATGGGCCACCATAAGGTGCTGGTAGTTGATCCCAGGTTCTCTGGAAGAGGAGACAATGCTGTTAATTGTTGAGCCCTATCAGTGGCCCTACCCATCTTTAAATATTTAGAAGTATATGTGAGGCTGTGTTTATGTACATCATATGCAGACCATAAGAGGGATTTAGATTCTCCAGAATCTGACACCCTCTTCTGGAGTGTCTGAAGACAGCTACAGTGTACTTATATCTAATAAATACATAAATAAATATATAAATAAACATTTTTTTAAAAAGGATAAGAAAGAAAGAAAGACCAGGCAGGCCTGCCATCCTTATCACTGTCTGTATGTCTGTCTGTCTGATCCCCTGGAACTGGAGATGGGCCACCATATAGTTGCTGGTAGTTGATCCCAGGTACTCTGGAAGAGGAGACAATGCTGTTAATTGTTGAGCCCTTTCAGTGGCGCCACCCATCTTTAAATATTTAGAGGTATATGTGAGGCTGTGTTTATGTACATCATATGCAGACCATAAGAGGGATTTAGATTCTCCAGAATCTGACACCCACTTCTGGAGTGTCTGAAGACAGCTACAGTGTACTTATATCTAATAAATAAACAGATAAATAAATAAATAAACATTTTTTAAAAAGTATAAAAAAGAAAGAAAGACCAGGCAGGCCTGCCATCCATATCTCTGTCTGTCTGTCTGTCTGTCTATCTGATCCCCGGGAACTGGAGATGGGCCACCATATAGTGCTGGTAGTTGATCCAAGGTTCTCTGGAAGAGGAGACAATTCGGTTAATTGTTGAGCCCTTCCAGTGGCCCCACACTTCTTTAAATATTTAGAAGTTTATGTGAGGCTGTGTTTATGTACATCATATTCAGATTATAAGAGGATTTAGATTCTCCAGAATCTGACACCCTCTACTGGAGTGACTGAAGACAGCTACAGTGTACTTATATATAATAAATAAATAAATAAATAAATAAATAAATAAACTTTTTTAAAAAAGGATAAGAAAGAAAGAAAGACCAGGCAGGCCTGCCATCCTTATCACTGTCTGTATGTCTGTTTGTCTGATCCCCTGGAACTGGAGATGGGCCACCATATAGTTGTTGGTAGTTGATCCCAGGTACTCTGGAAGAGGAGACAATGCTGTTAATTGTTGAGCCCTTTCAGTGGCGCCACCCATCTTTAAATATTTAGAGGTATATGTGAGGCTGTGTTTATGTACATCATATGCAGACCATAAGAGGGATTTAAATTCTCCAGAATCTGACACCCTCTTCTGGAGTGTCTGAAGACAGCTACAGTGTACTTATATCTAATTAATAAATAGATAAATAAATAAATAAATAAATAAATAAACATTTTTTAAAAAGTATAAGAAAGAAAGAAAGACCAGGCAGGCCTGCCATCCATATCTCTGTCTGTCTGTCTGTCTGTCTATCTGATCCCCGGGAACTGGAGACGGGCCACCATATAGTGCTGGTAGTTGATCCAAGGTTCTCTGGAAGAGGAGACAATTCGGTTAATTGTTGAGCCCTTTCAGTGGCCCCACACTTCTTTAAATATTTAGAAGTTTATGTGAGGCTGTGTTTATGTACATCATATTCAGATTATAAGAGAATTTAGATTCTCCAGAATCTGACACCCTCTACTGGAGTGACTGAAGACAGCTACAGTGTACTTATAATAAATAAATAAATAAATAAATAAATAAATAAATAAATAAACATTTTTTAAAAAGGATAAGAAAGACAGAAAGACCAGGCAGGCCTGCCATCCTTATCACTGTCTGTATGTCTGTCTGTCTGATCCCCTGGAACTGGAGATGGGCCACCATATAGTTGCTGGTAGTTGATCCCAGGTACTCTGCAAGAGGAGACAATGCTGTTAATTGTTGAGCCCTTTCAGTGGCGCCACCCATCTTTAAATATTTAGAGGTATATGTGAGGCTGTGTTTATGTACATCATATGCAGACCATAAGAGGGATTTAGATTCTCCAGAATCTGACACCCTCTTCTGGAGTGTCTGAAGAAAGCTACAGTGTACTTATATCTAATAAATACTTAAATAAATATATAAATAAACATTATTTTAAAAAGGATAAGAAAGAAAGAAAGACCAGGCAGGCCTGCCATCCTTATCACTGTCTGTATGTCTGTCTGTCTGATCCCCTGGAACTGGAGATGGGCCACCATATAGTTGCTGGTAGTTGATCCCAGGTACTCTGGAAGAGGAGACAATGCTGTTAATTGTTGAGCCCTTTCAGTGGCGCCACCCATCTTTAAATTTTTAGAAGTATATGTGAGTCTGTGTTTATGTACATCATATGTAGACCATAAGAGGGATTTAGATACTCCAGATTCTGACACCCTCTTCTGGAGTGTCTAAGACAGCTACAGTGTACTTATATAATAAATAAATAAATAAATAAATAAATAAATAAATAAATAAATAAACATTATTTAAACCGGATAAGAAAAAAAGAAAGACCAGGCAGGCCTACCATCCCTATCTCTGTCTGTCTGTCTATCAGTCGTTCTGATCCCCTGGAACTGGAGATGGGCCACCATATAGGTGCTGGTAGTTGATCCAAGGTTCTCTGGAAGAGGAGACAATGCTCTTAATTGTTGAGCCCTATCAGTGGCCCTACCCATCTTTAAATTTTTAGAAGTATATGTGAGTCTGTGTTTATGTACATCATATGCAGACCATAAGAGGGATTTAGATTCTCCAGAATCTGACACCCTCTTCTGGAGTGTCTGAAGACAGCTACAGTGTACTTATATCTAATAAATACATGAATAAATAAACATTTTTTAAAAAGGATAATAAAGAAAGAAAGACCAGGCAGGCCTGCCATCCTAATCTCTGTCAGTCTGTCTGTCTGTCAGACTGTCTGATACCTTGGAACTGCAGATGGGCCACCATATAGTTGCTGTTAGTTGATCCCAGCTTCTCTGGAAGAGGAGACAATGCTATTAATTGTTGAGCCCTTTCAGTGGCTCCACCTATCTTTAAATTTTTAGAAGTATATGTTAGGCTGTGTTTATGTACATCATATGCAGACCATAAGAGGGATTTAGTTACTCCAGAATCTGACACCCTCTTCTGGAGTGTCTGAAGACAACTACAGTGTACTTATATCTAATAAATACATACATATATAAATAAATAAATAAATAAATAAATAAATAAATAAATAAATAAATAAACATTATTTTAAAAGGATAAGAAAGAAAGAAAGACCAGGCAGGCCTGCCATACTTATCTCAGTCTGTCTGTCTGTCTGTCTGATTTCCTGGATCTGGAGATGGGCGACCTTGTAGGTGCTGGTAGTTGATCCCAGGTTCTCTGGAAGAGGAGACAATGCTGTTAATTGTTGAGCCCTTTCAGTGGCCCCACCCATTTTTAATTTTTACAAGTATATGTGAGGCTGTGTTTATGTACATCATATTCAGACCATAAGAGGGATTTAGATTCTCCAGAATCTGACACCATCTTCTGGAGTGTCTGAAGACGGCTACAGTGTAATTATATCTAATAAATAAATAAATAAATAAATAAATAAATAAATAAAAGAATAAATAAACATTTTTTAAAAAGTATAAGAAATAAAGAAAGACCAGTCAGGCCTGCCATCCATATCTCTGTCTCTCTGTCTGTCTGTCTGTCTGATCCACTGGAACTGGAGGTGGGCCACCATAAGGTGCTGGTAGTTTATCCCAGGTTCTCTGAAAGAGGAGACAATGCTGTTAATTGTTGAGCCCTCTCAGTGGCCCCACACGTCTTTAAATTTTTAGAAGTATATGTGAGGCTGTGTTTATGTACATCATATGCAGACCATAAAAGGGATTTAAATTCTCCAGAATCTGACACCCTCTTCTGGAGTGTCTGAAGACAGCTACAGTGTACTTATATCTAATAAATACATAAATAAATATATAAATAAACATTTTTTTAAAAAGGATAAGAAAGAAAGAAAGACCAGGCAGGCCTGCCATCCTTATCACTGTCTGTATGTCTGTCTGTCTGATCCCCTGGAACTGGAAATGGGCCACCATATAGTTGCTGGTAGTTGATCCCAGGTACTCTGGAAGAGGAGACAATGCTGTTAATTGTTGAGCTTTTAGAGTGGCCCCACCCTTCTTTAAATTTTTAGAAGTATATGTGAGGCTGTGTTTATGTACATCATATGCAGACCATAAGAGGGATTTAGATTCTCCAGAATCTGACACCCTCTTCTGGAGTGTCTGAACAGCTACAGTGTACTTATATCTAATAATAAATAAATAAATAAATAAATAAATAAATAAATAAATAAACAAATATTTTTTTGAAAAAAAGATAAGAAAGAAAGAAAGACCAGGCAGGCCTGCCATCCTTATCACTGTCTGTCTGTCTGTCTGTCTGATCCCCTGGAACTGGAGATGGGCCACCTTTTAGGTGCTGGTAGTTGATCCCAGGTTCTCTATAAGAGGAGACAATGCTGTTAATTGTTGAGCCCTTTCAGTGGCCGCACACATCTTATAATTTTTAGAAGTATATGTTAGGCTGTGTTTATGTACATCATATGCAGACCATAAGAGGGATTTAGATTCTCCAGAATCTGACACCCTCTTCTGGAGTGTCTGAACAGCTAGAGTGTACTTTTATCTAATAAATACATAAATAAATAAATAAATAAATAAATAAATAAATAAATAAATAAATAAACATTTTTTAAAAAGTATAAGAAATAAAGACCAGGCAGGCCTGCCATCCCTTTCTCTGTCTCTCTGTCTGTCTGTCTGTCTGATCCACTGGAACTGGAGATGGGCCACCATAAGGTGCTGGTAGTTTATCCCAGGTTCTCTGAAAGAGGAGACTATGCTGTTAATTGTTGAGCCCTCTCATTGGCCCCACCCATCTTTAAATTTTTAGAAGTATATGTGAGGCTGTGTATATGTACATCATATGCAGACCATAAGAGGGATTTAGATTCTCCAGAATCTGACACCCTCTTCTGGAGTGTCTGAAGACAGCTACAGTGTACTTATATCTAATAAATACATAAATAAATATATAAATAAACATTTTTTTAAAAAGGATAAGAAAGAAATAAAGACCAGGCAAGCCTGCCATCCTTATCTCTGTCTGTCTGTCTGTCTGTCTGATCCACTGGAACTGGAGATGGGCCACCATATAGTTGCTGGTAGTTGATCCCAGGTTCTCTGGAAGAGGAGACAATGCTGTTAATTGTTGAGCCCTTTCAGTGGCCCCACCCATTTTTAATTTTTAGAAGTATATGTGATGCTGTGTTTATGTACATCATATTCAGACCATAAGAGGGATTTAGATTCTCTAGAATCTGTCATCCTCTTCTGGAGTGTCTGAAGACGGGTACAGTGTACTTATATCTAATAAATACATAAATAAATAAATAAATAAATATTTTTTAAAAAGTATAAGAAATAAAGAAAGACTAGGCAGTCCTGCCATCTTTATCTCTGTCTCTCTGTCTCTCTGTCTGTCTGATCCACTGAAACTGGAGATGGGCCACCATAAGGTGCTGGTAGTTTATCCCAGGTTCTCTGAAAGAGGAGACAATGCTGTTAATTGTTGAGCCCTCTCAGTGTCCCCACAAATCTTTAAATTTTTAGAAGTATATGTGAGGCTGTGTTTATGTACATCATATGCAGACCATAAGAGGGATTTAGATTCTCCAGAATCTGACACCCTCTTCTGGAGTGTCTGAAGACAGCTACAGTGTACTTATATCTAATAAATACATAAATAAATATATAAATAAACATTTTTTAAAAAGGATAAGAAAGAAAGAAAGACCAGGCAGGCCTGCCATCCTTATCACTGTCTGTATGTCTGTCTGTCTGATCCCCTGGAAGTGGAGATGGGCCACCATATAGTTGCTGGTAGTTGATCCCAGGTACTCTGGAAGAGGAGACAATGCTGTTAATTGTTGAGCATTTAGAGTGGCCCCACTCTTCTTTAAATTTTTAGAAATATATGTGAGGCTGTGTTTATGTACATCATATGCAGACCATAAGAGGGATTTAGATTCTCCAGAATCTGACACCCTCTTCTGGAGTGTCTGAACAGCTACAGTGTACTTATATCTAATAAATAAATAAATAATAAATAAATAAATAAATAAATAAATAAATAAATAAATAAACAAACATTTTTTAAAAAAAAGGATAAGAAAGAAAGAAAGGCCAGGAAGACTGCCATCCTTATCACTGTCTGTCTGTCTGTCTTCTGATCCCCTGGAACTGGAGATGGACCAACATATAGTTGCTGGTAGTTGATTCCAGGTTCTCTATAAGAGGAGACAATGCTGTTAATTGTTGAGCCCTTTCAGTGGCCCCACACATCTTTTAATTTTTAGAAGTATATGTTAGGCTGTGTTTATGTACATCATATGCAGACCATAAGAGGGATTTAGATTCTCCAGAATCTGACACCCTTTTCTGGAGTGTCTGAACAGCTACAGTGTACTTATATCTAATAAATTCATAAATAAATAAATAAATAAATAAATAAATAAATAAATAAACATTTTTTAAAAAGTATAAGAAATAAAGAAAGACCAGGCAGGCCTGCCATCCTTATCTCTGTCTCTCTGTCTGTCTGTCGGTCTGATCCACAGGAACTGGAGATGGCCCACCATAAGGTGCTGGTAGTTTATCCCAGGTTCTCTGAAAAAGGAGACAATGCTGTTAATTGTTGAGCCCTCTCAGTGGCCCCACACATCTTTAAAATTTTAGAAGTATATGTGAGGCTGTGTTTATGTACATCATATGCAGACCATAAGAGGGATTTAGATTCTCCAGAATCTGACACCCTCTTCTGGAGTGTCTGAAGACAGCTACAGTGTACTTATATCTAAGAAATACATAAATAAATATATAAATAAACATTTTTTTAAAAAGGATAAGAATGAAAGAAAGACCAGGCAGGCCTGCCATCCATATCTCTGTCTGTCTGTCTGTCTGTCTATCTGATCCCCGGGAACTGGAGATGGGCCACCATATAGTTGCTGGTAGTTGATCCAAGGTTCTCTGGAAGAGGAGACAATTCGGTTAATTGTTTAGCCCTTCCAGTGGCACCACACTTCTTTAAATATTTACAAGTTTATGTGAGGCTGTGTTTATGTACATCATATTCAGATTATAAGAGGATTTAGATTCTCCAGAATCTGACACCCTCTACTGGAGTGACTGAAGACAGCTACAGTGTACTTATGTATAATAAATAAATAAATAAATAAATAAATAAATAAATAAATAAACATTTTTTAAAAAGGATAAGAAAGAAAGTAAGACCAGGCAGGCCTGCCATCCTTATCTCTGTCTCTCTGTCTGTCTGTCTGTCTGTCTGATCCACTGGAACTGGAGATGGGCCACCATAAGGTGCTGGTAGTTGATCCCAGGTTCTCTGGAAGATGAGACAATGTTGTTAATTGTTGAGCGCTATCAGTGGCCCTACCCATCTTTAAATATTTAGAAGTATATGTGAGGCTGTGTTTATGTACATCATATGCAGACCATAAGAGGGATTTAGATTCTCCAGAATCTGACACCCTCTTCTGGAGTGTCTGAAGACAGCTAGAGTGTACTTATATCTAAAAAATAAATAGATAAATAAATAAATAAATAAATAAACATTTTTAAAAAAGTATAAGAAAGAAAGAAAGACCAGGCAGGCCTGCCATCCATATCTCTGTCTGTCTGTCTGTCTGTCTATCTGATCCCCGGGAACTGGAGATGGGCCACCATATAGTGCTGGTAGTTGATCCAAGGTTCTCTGGAAGAGGAGACAATTCGGTTAATTGTTTAGCCCTTCCAGTGGCCCCACACTTCTTTAAATATTTAGAAGTTTATGTGAGGCTGTGTTTATGTACATCATATTCAGATTATAAGAGGATTTAGATTCTCCAGAATCTGACACCCTCTACTGGAGTGACTGAAGACAGCTACAGTGTACTTATGTATAATAAATACATAAAAAAATAAATAAATAAACATTTTTTAATAAGGATAAGAAAGAAAGTAAGACCAGGCAGGCCTGCCATCCTTATCTCTGTCTCTCTGTCTGTCTGTCTGTCTGTCTGATCCACTGGAACTGGAGATGGGCCACCATAAGGTGCTGGTAGTTGATCCCAGGTTCTCTGGAAGAGGAGACAATGCTGTTAATTGTTGAGCCCTATCAGTGGCCCTACCCATCTTTAAATATTTAGAAGTATATGTGAGGCTGTGTTTATGTACATCATATGCAGACCATAAGAGGGATTTAGATTCTCCAGAATCTGACACCCTCTTCTGGAGTGTCTGAAGACAGCTACAGTGTACTTATATCTAATAAATACATAAATAAATATATAAATAAACATTTTTTTAAAAAGGATAAGAAAGAAAGAAAGACCAGGCAGGCCTGCCATCCTTATCACTGTCTGTATGTCTGTCTGTCTGATCCCCTGGAACTGGAGATGGGCCACCATATAGTTGCTGGTAGTTGATCCCAGGTACTCTGGAAGAGGAGACAATGCTGTTAATTGTTGAGCCCTTTCAGTGGCGCCACCCATCTTTAAATATTTAGAGGTATATGTGAGGCTGTGTTTATGTACATCATATGCAGACCATAAGAGGGATTTAGATTCTCCAGAATCTGACACCCACTTCTGGAGTGTCTGAAGACAGCTACAGTGTACTTATATCTAATAAATAAACAGATAAATAAATAAATAAACATTTTTTAAAAAGTATAAGAAAGAAAGAAAGACCAGGCAGGCCTGCCATCCATATCTCTGTCTGTCTGTCTGTCTGTCTATCTGATCCCCGGGAACTGGAGATGGGCCACCATATAGTGCTGGTAGTTGATCCAAGGTTCTCTGGAAGAGGAGACAATTCGGTTAATTGTTGAGCCCTTCCAGTGGCCCCACACTTCTTTAAATATTTAGAAGTTTATGTGAGGCTGTGTTTATGTACATCATATTCAGATTATAAGAGGATTTAGATTCTCCAGAATCTGACACCCTCTACTGGAGTGACTGAAGACAGCTACAGTGTACTTATATATAATAAATAAATAAATAAATAAATAAATAAATAAATAAATAAATAAACTTTTTTAAAAAAGGATAAGAAAGAAAGAAAGACCAGGCAGGCCTGCCATCCTTATCACTGTCTGTATGTCTGTTTGTCTGATCCCCTGGAACTGGAGATGGGCCACCATATAGTTGTTGGTAGTTGATCCCAGGTACTCTGGAAGAGGAGACAATGCTGTTAATTGTTGAGCCCTTTCAGTGGCGCCACCCATCTTTAAATATTTAGAGGTATATGTGAGGCTGTGTTTATGTACATCATATGCAGACCATAAGAGGGATTTAAATTCTCCAGAATCTGACACCCTCTTCTGGAGTGTCTGAAGACAGCTACAGTGTACTTATATCTAATTAATAAATAGATAAATAAATAAATAAATAAATAAATAAACATTTTTTAAAAAGTATAAGAAAGAAAGAAAGACCAGGCAGGCCTGCCATCCATATCTCTGTCTGTCTGTCTGTCTGTCTATCTGATCCCCGGGAACTGGAGACGGGCCACCATATAGTGCTGGTAGTTGATCCAAGGTTCTCTGGAAGAGGAGACAATTCGGTTAATTGTTGAGCCCTTTCAGTGGCCCCACACTTCTTTAAATATTTAGAAGTTTATGTGAGGCTGTGTTTATGTACATCATATTCAGATTATAAGAGAATTTAGATTCTCCAGAATCTGACACCCTCTACTGGAGTGACTGAAGACAGCTACAGTGTACTTATAATAAATAAATAAATAAATAAATAAATAAATAAATAAATAAACATTTTTTAAAAAGGATAAGAAAGACAGAAAGACCAGGCAGGCCTGCCATCCTTATCACTGTCTGTATGTCTGTCTGTCTGATCCCCTGGAACTGGAGATGGGCCACCATATAGTTGCTGGTAGTTGATCCCAGGTACTCTGCAAGAGGAGACAATGCTGTTAATTGTTGAGCCCTTTCAGTGGCGCCACCCATCTTTAAATATTTAGAGGTATATGTGAGGCTGTGTTTATGTACATCATATGCAGACCATAAGAGGGATTTAGATTCTCCAGAATCTGACACCCTCTTCTGGAGTGTCTGAAGAAAGCTACAGTGTACTTATATCTAATAAATACTTAAATAAATATATAAATAAACATTATTTTAAAAAGGATAAGAAAGAAAGAAAGACCAGGCAGGCCTGCCATCCTTATCACTGTCTGTATGTCTGTCTGTCTGATCCCCTGGAACTGGAGATGGGCCACCATATAGTTGCTGGTAGTTGATCCCAGGTACTCTGGAAGAGGAGACAATGCTGTTAATTGTTGAGCCCTTTCAGTGGCGCCACCCATCTTTAAATTTTTAGAAGTATATGTGAGTCTGTGTTTATGTACATCATATGTAGACCATAAGAGGGATTTAGATACTCCAGATTCTGACACCCTCTTCTGGAGTGTCTAAGACAGCTACAGTGTACTTATATAATAAATAAATAAATAAATAAATAAATAAATAAATAAATAAACATTATTTAAACCGGATAAGAAAAAAAGAAAGACCAGGCAGGCCTACCATCCCTATCTCTGTCTGTCTGTCTATCAGTCGTTCTGATCCCCTGGAACTGGAGATGGGCCACCATATAGGTGCTGGTAGTTGATCCAAGGTTCTCTGGAAGAGGAGACAATGCTCTTAATTGTTGAGCCCTATCAGTGGCCCTACCCATCTTTAAATTTTTAGAAGTATATGTGAGTCTGTGTTTATGTACATCATATGCAGACCATAAGAGGGATTTAGATTCTCCAGAATCTGACACCCTCTTCTGGAGTGTCTGAAGACAGCTACAGTGTACTTATATCTAATAAATACATGAATAAATAAACATTTTTTAAAAAGGATAATAAAGAAAGAAAGACCAGGCAGGCCTGCCATCCTAATCTCTGTCAGTCTGTCTGTCTGTCAGACTGTCTGATACCTTGGAACTGCAGATGGGCCACCATATAGTTGCTGTTAGTTGATCCCAGCTTCTCTGGAAGAGGAGACAATGCTATTAATTGTTGAGCCCTTTCAGTGGCTCCACCTATCTTTAAATTTTTAGAAGTATATGTTAGGCTGTGTTTATGTACATCATATGCAGACCATAAGAGGGATTTAGTTACTCCAGAATCTGACACCCTCTTCTGGAGTGTCTGAAGACAACTACAGTGTACTTATATCTAATAAATACATACATATATAAATAAATAAATAAATAAATAAATAAATAAATAAATAAATAAATAAACATTATTTTAAAAGGATAAGAAAGAAAGAAAGACCAGGCAGGCCTGCCATACTTATCTCAGTCTGTCTGTCTGTCTGTCTGATTTCCTGGATCTGGAGATGGGCGACCTTGTAGGTGCTGGTAGTTGATCCCAGGTTCTCTGGAAGAGGAGACAATGCTGTTAATTGTTGAGCCCTTTCAGTGGCCCCACCCATTTTTAATTTTTACAAGTATATGTGAGGCTGTGTTTATGTACATCATATTCAGACCATAAGAGGGATTTAGATTCTCCAGAATCTGACACCATCTTCTGGAGTGTCTGAAGACGGCTACAGTGTAATTATATCTAATAAATAAATAAATAAATAAATAAATAAATAAATAAATAAAAGAATAAATAAACATTTTTTAAAAAGTATAAGAAATAAAGAAAGACCAGTCAGGCCTGCCATCCATATCTCTGTCTCTCTGTCTGTCTGTCTGTCTGATCCACTGGAACTGGAGATGGGCCACCATAAGGTGCTGGTAGTTTATCCCAGGTTCTCTGAAAGAGGAGACAATGCTG
>NW_028227750.1:27500-50000 GCF_978045245.1 Mus caroli | reverse complement strand
CTCTCTGTCTGTCTGTCTGTCTGTCTGATCCACTGGAACTGGAGATGGGCCACCATAAGGTGCTGGTAGTTTATCCCAGGTTCTCTGAGAGAGGAGACAATGCTGTTAATTGTTGAGCCCTCTCAGTGGCCCCACACATCTTTAAATTTTTAGAAGTATATGTGAGGCTGTGTTTATGTACATCATATGCAGACCATAAGAGGGATTTAGATTCTCCAGAATCTGACACCCTCTTCTGGAGTGTCTGAAGACAGCTACAGTGTACTTATATCTAATAAATACATAAATAAATATATAAATAAACATTTTTTTTTAAAGGAATAGAAAGAAAGAAAGACCAGGCAGGCCTGCCATCCATATCTCTGTCTGTCTGTCTGTCTGTCTATCTGATCCCTGGGAACTGGAGATGGGCCACGAATAGTTGCTGGTAGTTGATCCCAGGTTCTCTGGAAGAGGAGACAATGCTGTTAATTGTTAAGCCCTTTCAGTGGCGCCACCCATCTTTAAATATTTAGAAGTATATGTGAGGCTGTGTTTATGTACATCATATGAAGACCATAAGAGTGATTTAGATTCTCCAGAATATGACACCCTCTTCTGGAGTGTCTGAAAGCAGCTACAGTGTACATATATCTAATAAATACATAAATAAATATATAAATAAACATTTTTTTAAAAGGATAAGACAGAAAGAAAGACCAGGCAGGCCTGCCATCCTTATCACTGTCTGTATGTCTGTCTGTCTGGTCCCCTGGAACTGGAGATGGGCCACCATATAGTTGCTGGTAGTTGATTCCAGGTACTCTGGAAGAGGAGACAATGCTGTTAATTGTTGAGCTTTTAGAGTGGCCCCACCCTTCTTTAAATTTTTAGAAGTATATGTGAGGCTGTGTTTATGTACATCATATGCAGACCATAAGAGGGATTTAGATTCTCCAGAATCTGACACCCTCTTCTGGAGTGTCTGAACAGCTACAGTGTACTTATATCTAATAATAAATAAATAGATAAATAAATAAATAAATAAATAAACATTTTTTTTAAAAAAGGATAAGAATCAAAGAAAGACCAGGCAGGCCTTCCATCCTTATCACTGTCTGTCTGTCTGTCTGTCTTATCCCCTGGAACTGGAGATGGGCCACCTTTTAGGTGCTGGTAGTTGTTCCCAGGTTCTCTGGAAGAAGAGACAATGCTGTTAATTGTTGAGTCCTTTCAGTGGCCCCACCTATTTTTAATTTTTAGAAGTATATGTGAGGCTGTGTTTATGTACATCATATTCAGACCATAAGAGGGATTTAGATTCTCCAGAATCTGACACCCTCTTCTGGAGTGTCTGAAGACGGCTACAGTGTACTTATATCTAATAAATAAATAAATAAATAAATAAATAAATAAATAAATAAATAAATAAACATTTTTTAAAAAGTATAAGAAATAAAGAAAGACCAGGCAGACCTGCCATCCTTATCTCTGTCTCTCTGTCTGTCTGTCTGTCTGTCTGATCCACTGGAACTGGAGATGGGCCACCATAAGGTGCTTGTAGTTTATCCCAGGTTCTCTGAAAGAGGAGACAATGCTGTTAATTGTTGAGCCCTCTCAGTGGCCCCACACATCTTTAATTTTTTAGAAGTATATGTGAGGCTGTGTTTATGTACATCATATGCAGACCATAAGAGGGATTTAGATTCTCCAGAATCTGACACCCTCTTCTGGAGTGTCTGAAGACAGCTACAGTGTACTTATATCTAATAAATACATAAATAAATATATAATTAAACATTTTTTTAAAAGGATAAGAAAGAAAGAAAGACCAGGCAGGCCTGCCATCCTTACCACTATCTGTATGTCTGTCTGTCTGTTCCTCTGGAACTGGAGATGGGCCACCATATAGTTGCTGGTAGTTGATCCCAGGTACTCTGGAAGAGGAGACAATGCTGTTAATTGTTGAGCTTTTTGAGTGGCTCCACCCTTCTTTAAATTTTTAGAAGTATATGTGAGGCTGTGTTTATGTACATCATATGCAGTCCATAAGAGGGATTTAGATTCTCCAGAATATGACACCCTCTTCTGAAGTGTCTGAAGACAGCTACAATGTACTTATATCTAATAAATATATATATATAAATAAATAAACATTTTTAAAATGTATAAGAAGAAAGAAAAACCAGGCAGGCCTGCAATCCTTGTCGGTCTGTCTGTATGTACGTATGTCTGATCCCCTGGAACTGGAGATGGGCCACAATATATTTGCTGGTAGTTGATCCCAGGTCCTCTGGAAGAGGAGACAATGCTGTTAATTGTTGAGCTTTTTCAGTGGCCCCAACCATCTTTAAATTTTTAGAAGTATATGTGAGGCTGTGTTTATGTACATCATATGCAGACTATAAGAGGGATATAGATTCTCCAGAATCTGACACCCTCTTCTGGAGAGTCTGAAGACAGCTACAGTGTACTTATATCTAATAAATACATAAATAAATATATAAATAAACTTTTTTTAAAAACGGATAAGAAAGAATGAAAGACCAGGCAGGCCTGCCATCCTTATCTCTGTCTGTCTGTCTGTCTGTCTGATCCCCTGCAACTTGAGATGGGCCACCACATAGTTGCTGGTAGTTGATCCCACGTTCTCTGGAAGAGGAGACAATGGTGTTAATTGTTGAGCCCTTTCAGTGGGCCCACCCATCTTTAAATTTTTAGAAGTATATATGAGGCTGTGTTTATGTACATCATATGCAGACCATAAGAGCGATTTAGATTCTCCAAAAGATGACACCCTCTTCTAGAGTGTCTGAAGACAGCTACAGTGTACTTATACCTAATAAATAAATAAATAAATAAATAAATAAATAAATAAATAAATAAACATTATTTTAAAAGTATAAGAAAGAAAGAAAGACCACGCAGGCCTCCATCTTTACCTCTGTCAGTCTGTCTGTCTGTCTGTCTGAACCCTTGGAACTGGAGATGGGCCACCATATAGTTGCTGTTAGTTGATCCCAGGTTCTCTGGAAGAAGAGACAATGCTTTTAATTGTTGAGCCCTTTCAGTGGCTCCACCTATCTTTAAATTTTTAGAAGTATATGTTAGGCTGTGTTTACGTATATCATATGTAGACCATAAGAGGGATTTTGATTCTCCAGAATCTGACACCCTCTTCTGGAGTGTCTGAAGACAACTACAGTGTACTTATATCTAATAAATACATAAATAAATAAATAAATAAATAAATAAATAAATAAATAAACATTATTTTAAAAGGATAAGAAAGAAAGAAAAACCAGGCATGCCTGCCCTCCTTATCTCTGTCTGTCTGTCTGTCTGTCTGATCCCCTGGAACTGGAGATGGGCCACCTTTTAGGTGCTGGTAGTTGATCCCAGGTTCTCTGGAAGAGGAGACAATGCTGTTAATTGTTGAGTCCTTTCAGTGGCCCCACCTATTTATAATTTTTAGAAGTATATGTGAGGCTGTGTTTATGTACATCATATTCAGACCATAAGAGGGATTTAGATTCTCTAGAATCTGACACCCTCTTCTGGAGTGTCTGAAGACAGCTACAGTGTACTTATATCTAATACATACATAGATAAATAAATAAATAATAAATAAATAAATAAACATTTTTTAAAAAGTATAAGAAATAAAGAAAGACCAGACAGGCCTGCCATCCATATCTCTGTCTCTCTGTCTGTATGTCTGTCTGATCCTCTGGAACTGGAGATGGGCCACCATAAGGTGCTGGTAGTTTATCCCAGGTTCTCTGAAAGAGGAGACAATGCTGTTAATTGTTGAGCCCTCTCAGTGGACCCACCCATCTTTAAATTTTTAGAAGTATATGCGAGGCTGTGTTTATGTACCGAATATGCAGACCATAAGAGGGATTTAGATTCTCCAGAATCTGACACTCACTTCTGGAGTGTCTGAAGACAGCTACAGTGTACATATATCTAATAAATACATAAATAAATATATAAATAAACATTTTTTTAAAAAGGATAAGAAAGAAAGAAAGACCAGGCAGGCCTGCCATCCTTATCACTCTCTGTATGTCTGTCTGTCTGATCCCCTGGAACTGGAGATGGGCCACCATATAGTTGCTGGTAGTTGATCCCAGGTACTCTGGAAGAGGAGACAATGCTGTTAATTGTTGAGCTTTTAGAGTGGCCCCACCCTTCTTTAAATTTTTAGAAGTATATGTGAGGCTGTGTTTATGTACATCATATGCAGACCATAAGAGGGATTTAGATTCTCCAGAATCTGACACCCTCTTCTGGAGTGTCTGAAAGCAGCTACAGTGTACATATATCTAATAAATACATAAATAAATATATAAATAAACATTTTTTTAAAAAGAATAAGAAAGAAAGAAAGACCAGGCAGGCCTGCCATCCTTATCACTGTCTCTATGTCTGTCTGTCTGATCCCCTGGAACTGGAGATGGGCCACCATATAGTTGCTGGTAGTTGATCCCAGGTACTCTGTAAGAGGAGACAATGCTGTTAATTGTTGAGCCCTTTCAGTGGCGCCACCCATCTTTAAATATTTAGAGGTATATGTGAGGCTGTGTTTATGTACATCATATGCAGACCATAAGAGGGATTTAGATTCTCCAGAATCTGACACCCTCTTCTGGAGTGTCTGAAGACAGCTACAGTGTACTTATATCTAATAAATAAATAGATAAATAAATAAATAAATAAATAAACATTTTTTAAAAAGTATAAGAAAGAAAGAAAGACCAGGCAGGCCTGCCATCCATATCTCTGTCTGTCTGTCTGTCTCTCTATCTGATCCCCGGGAACTGGAGATGGGCCACCATATAGTGCTGGTAGTTGATCCAAGGTTCTCTGGAAGAGGAGACAATTCGGTTAATTGTTGAGCCCTTCAGTGGCCCCACACTTCTTTAAATATTTATAAGTATATGTGAGGCTGTGTTTATGTACATCATATGCAGACCATAAGAGGGATTTAGATTCTCCAGAATCTGACACCCTCTTCTGGAGTGTCTGAAGACAGCTACAGTGTACTTATATCTAATAAATAAATAGATAAATAAATAAATAAATAAATAAACATTTTTTAAAAAGGATAAGAAAGAAAGAAAGACCAGGCAGGCCTGCCATTCATATCTCTGCCTGTCTGTCTGTCTGTCTATCTGATCCCCGGGTACTGGAGATGGGCCACCATATAGTTGCTGGTAGTTGATCCAACGTTCTCTGGAAGAGGAGACAATGCTCTTAATTGTTGAGCCCTATCAGTGGCCCTACCCATCTTTAAATTTTTAGAAGTATATGTGAGTCTGTGTTTATGTACATCATATGCAGACCATAAGAGGGATTTAGATACTCCAGAATCTGACACCCTCTTCTGGAGTGTCTGAAGACAGCTACAGTGTACTTATATAATAAATAAATAAATAAATAAATAAATAAATAAATAAATAAATAAACATTATTTAAACCGGATAAGAAAAAAAGAAAGACCAGGCAGGCCTACCATCCCTATCTCTGTCTGTCTGTCTATCAGTCGTTCTGATCCCCTGGAACTGGAGATCGGCCACCATATAGGTGCTGGTAGTTGATCCAAGGTTCTCTGGAAGAGGAGACAATGCTCTTAATTGTTGAGCCCTATCAGTGGCCCTACCCATCTTTAAATTTTTAGAAGTATATGTGAGTCTGTGTTTATGTACATCATATGCAGACCATAAGAGGGATTTAGATTCTCCAGAATCTGACACCCTCTTCTGGAGTGTCTGAAGACAGCTACAGTGTACTTATATCTAATAAATACATGAATAAATAAACATTTTTTAAAAAGGATAATAAAGAAAGAAAGACCAGGCAGGCCTGCCATCCTAATCTCTGTCAGTCTGTCTGTCTGTCAGACTGTCTGATACCTTGGAACTGCAGATGGGCCACCATATAGTTGCTGTTAGTTGATCCCAGCTTCTCTGGAAGAGGAGACAATGCAATTAATTGTTGAGCCCTTTCAGTGGCTCCACCTATCTTTAAATTTTTAGAAGTATATGTTAGGCTGTGTTTATGTACATCATATGCAGACCATAAGAGGGATTTAGTTACTCCAGAATCTGACACCCTCTTCTGGAGTGTCTGAAGACAACTACAGTGTACTTATATCTATATAAATACATACATATATAAATAAATAAATAAATAAATAAATAAATAAATAAACATTATTTTAAAAGGATAAGAAAGAAAGAAAGACCAGGCAGGCCTGCCATACTTATCTCAGTCTGTCTGTCTGTCTGTCTGATCCCCTGGAACTGGAGATGGGCCACCTTGTAGGTGCTGGAGGTTGATCCCAGGTTCTCTGGAAGAGGAGACAATGCTGTTAATTGTTGAGCCCTTTCAGTGGCCCCACCCATTTTTAATTTTTACAAGTATATGTGAGGCTGTGTTTATGTACATCATATTCAGACCATAAGAGGGATTTAGATTCTCCAGAATCTGACACCATCTTCTGGAGTGTCTGAAGACGGCTACAGTGTACTTATATCTAATAAATACATAAATAAATAAATAAATAAAAGAATAAATAAACATTTTTTAAAAGTATAAGAAATAAAGAAAGACCAGTCAGGTCTGCCATCCATATCTCTGTCTCTCTGTCTGTCTGTCTGTCTGATCCACTGGAACTGGAGATGGGCCACCATAAGGTGCTGGTAGTTTATCCCAGGTTCTCTGAAAGAGGAGACAATGCTGTTAATTGTTGAGCCCTCTCAGTGGCCCCACACGTCTTTAAATTTTTAGAAGTATATGTGAGGCTGTGTTTATGTACATCATATGCAGACCATAAAAGGGATTTAGATTCTCCAGAATCTGACACCCTCTTCTGGAGTGTCTGAAAACAGCTACAGTGTACTTATATCTAATAAATACATAAATAAATATATAAATAAACATTTTTTAAAAAGGATAAGAAAGAAAGAAAGACCAGGCAGGCCTGCCATCCTTATCACTGTCTGTATGTCTGTCTGTCTGATCCCCTGGAACTGGAAATGGGCCACCATATAGTTGCTGGTAGTTGATCCCAGGTACTCTGGAAGAGGAGACAATGCTGTTAATTGTTGAGCTTTTAGAGTGGCCCCACCCTTCTTTAAATTTTTAGAAGTATATGTGAGGCTGTGTTTATGTACATCATATGCAGACCATAAGAGTGATTTAGATTCTCCAGAATCTGACACCCTCTTCTGGAGTGTCTGAACAGCTACAGTGTACTTATATCTAATAATAAATAAATAAATAAATAAATAAATAAATAAATAAATAAATAAATAAATAAACATTTTTTTAAAAAAAGGAAGAGAAAGAAAGAAAGACCAGGCAGGCCTGCCATCCTTATCACTGTCTGTCTGTCTGTCTGTCTGATCCCCTGGAACTGGAGATGGGCCACCTTTTAGGTGCTGGTAGTTGTTCCCAGGTTCTCTGGAAGAGGAGACAATGCTGTTAATTGTTGAGTCCTTTCAGTGGCCCCACCTATTTTTAATTTTTAGAAGTATATGTGAGGCTGTGTTTATGTACATCATATTCAGACCATAAGAGGGATTTAGATTCTCCAGAATCTGACACCCTCTTCTGGAGTGTCTGAAGATGGCTACAGTGTACTTATATCTAATAAATAAATAATAAATAAATAAATAAATAAATAAACATTTTTTAAAAAGTATAAGAAATAAAGAAAGACCAGGCAGGCCTGCCATCTTTATCTCTGTCTCTCTGTCTGTCTGTCTGTCTGTCTGATCTACTGGAACTGGAGATGGGCCACCATAATGTGCTGGTAGTTTATCCCAGGTTCTCTGAGAGAGGAGACAATGCTGTTAATTGTTGAGCCCTCTCAGTGGCCCCACACATCTTTAAATTTTTAGAAGTATATGTGAGGCTGTGTTTATGTACATCATATGCAGACCATAAGAGGGATTTAGATTCTCCAGAATCTGACACCCTCTTCTGGAGTGTCTTAAGACAGCTACAGTGTACTTATATCTAATAAATACATAAATAAATATATAAATAAACATTTTTTTAAAGGATAAGAAAGAAAGAAAGACCAGGCAGGCCTGCCATCCATATCTCTGTCTGTCTGTCTGTCTGTCTATCTGATCCCTGGGAACTGGAGATGGGCCACGAATAGTTGCTGGTAGTTGATCCCAGGTTCTCTGGAAGAGGAGACAATGCTGTTAATTGTTGAGCCCTTTCAGTGGCGCCACCCATCTTTAAATATTTAGAAGTATATGTGAGGCTGTGTTTATGTACATCATATGAAGACCATAAGAGGGATTTAGATTCTCCAGAATATGACACCCTCTTCTGGAGTGTCTGAAAGCAGCTACAGTGTACATATATCTAATAAATACATAAATAAATATATAAATAAACATTTTTTAAAAGGATAAGACAGAAAGAAAGACCAGGCAGGCCTGCCATCCTTATCACTGTCTGTATGTCTGTCTGTCTGATCCCCTGGAACTGGAGATGGGCCACCATATAGTTGCTGGTAGTTGATTCCAGGTACTCTGGAAGAGGAGACAATGCTGTTAATTGTTGAGCTTTTAGAGTGGCCCCACCCTTCTTTAAATTTTTAGAAGTATATGTGAGGCTGTGTTTATGTACATCATATGCAGACCATAAGAGGGATTTAGATTCTCCAGAATCTGACACCCTCTTCTGGAGTGTCTGAGCAGCTACAGTGTACATATATCTAATAATAAATAAATAAATAAATAAATAAATAAATAAATAAATAAATAAATAAATAAATAAATAAACATTTTTTTTAAAAAGGATAAGAATCAAAGAAAGACCAGGCAGGCCTGCCATCCTTATCACTGTCTGTCTGTCTGTCTGTCTGATCCCCTGGAACTGGAGATGGGCCACCTTTTAGGTGCTGGTAGTTGTTCCCAGGTTCTCTGGAAGAGGAGACAATGCTGTTAATTGTTGAGTCCTTTCAGTGGCCCCACCTATTTTTAATTTTTAGAAGTATATGTGAGGCTGTGTTTATGTACATCATATTCAGACCATAAGAGGGATTTAGATTCTCCAGAATCTGACACCCTCTTCTGGAGTGTCTGAAGACGGCTACAGTGTACTTATATCTAATAAATAAATAAATAAATAAATAAATAAATAAATAAACATTTTTTAAAAAGTATAAGAAATAAAGAAAGACCAGGCAGACCTGCCATCCTTATCTCTGTCTCTCTGTCTGTCTGTCTGTCTGTCTGATCCACTGGAACTGGAGATGGGCCACCATAAGGTGCTGGTAGTTTATCCCAGGTTCTCTGAAAGAGGAGACAATGCTGTTAATTGTTGAGCCCTCTCAGTGGCCCCACACATCTTTAATTTTTTAGAAGTATATGTGAGGCTGTGTTTATGTACATCATATGCAGACCATAAGAGGGATTTAGATTCTCCAGAATCTGACACCCTCTTCTGGAGTGTCTGAAGACAGCTACAGTGTACTTATATCTAATAAATACATAAATAAATATATAATTAAACATTTTTTTAAAAGGATAAGAAAGAAAGAAAGACCAGGCAGGCCTGCCATCCTTATCACTGTCTGTATGTCTGTCTGTCTGATCCTCTGGAACTGGAGATGGGCCACCATATAGTTGCTGGTAATTGATCCCAGGTACTCTGGAAGAGGAGACAATGCTGTTAATTGTTGAGCTTTTAGAGTGGCTCCACCCTTCTTTAAATTTTTAGAAGTATATGTGAGGCTGTGTTTATGTACATCATATGCAGTCCATAAGAGGGATTTAGATTCTCCAGAATATGACACCCTCTTCTGAAGTGTCTGAAGACAGCTACAATGTACTTATATCTAATAAATATATATATAAATAAATAAACATTTTTAAAATGTATAAGAAGAAAGAAAAACCAGGCAGGCCTGCAATCCTTGTCTGTCTGTCTGTATGTACGTATGTCTGATCCCCTGGAACTGGAGATGGGCCACAATATATTTGCTGGTAGTTGATCCCAGGTCCTCTGGAAGAGGAGACAATGCTGTTAATTGTTGAGCTTTTTCAGTGGCCCCAACCATCTTTAAATTTTTAGAAGTATATGTGAGGCTGTGTTTATGTACATCATATGCAGACTATAAGAGGGATATAGATTCTCCAGAATCTGACACCCTCTTCTGGAGAGTCTGAAGACAGCTACAGTGTACTTATATCTAATAAATACATAAATAAATATATAAATAAACTTTTTTTAAAAACGGATAAGAAAGAATGAAAGACCAGGCAGGCCTGCCATCCTTATCTCTGTCTGTCTGTCTGTCTGTCTGATCCCCTGCAACTTGAGATGGGCCACCACATAGTTGCTGGTAGTTGATCCCACGTTCTCTGGAAGAGGAGACAATGGTGTTAATTGTTGAGCCCTTTCAGTGGGCCCACCCATCTTTAAATTTTTAGAAGTATATATGAGGCTGTGTTTATGTACATCATATGCAGACCATAAGAGCGATTTAGATTCTACAAAAGATGACACCCTCTTCTAGAGTGTCTGAAGACAGCTACAGTGTACTTATATCTAATAAATAAATAAATAAATAAATAAATAAATAAATAAATAAATAAATAAATAAACATTATTTTAAAAGTATAAGAAAGAAAGAAAGACCACGCAGGCCTCCATCTTTACCTCTGTCAGTCTGTCTGTCTGTCTGTCTGAACCCTTGGAACTGGAGATGGGCCACCATATAGTTGCTGTTAGTTGATCCCAGGTTCTCTGGAAGAAGAGACAATGCTGTTAATTGTTGAGCCCTTTCAGTGGCTCCACCTATCTTTAAATTTTTAGAAGTATATGTTAGGCTGTGTTTACGTATATCATATGTAGACCATAAGAGGGATTTTGATTCTCCAGAATCTGACACCCTCTTCTGGAGTGTCTGAAGACAACTACAGTGTACTTATATCTAATAAATACATAAATAAATAAATAAATAAATAAATAAATAAATAAATAAATAAATCAACATTATTTTAAAAGGATAAGAAAGAAAGAAAAACCAGGCATGCCTGCCCTCCTTATCTCTGTCTGTCTGTCTGTCTGTCTGATCCCCTGGTACTGGAGATGGGCCACTTTTTAGGTGCTGGTAGTTGATCCCAGGTTCTCTGGAAGAGGAGACAATGCTGTTAATTGTTGAGTCCTTTCAGTGGCCCCACCTATTTATAATTTTTAGAAGTATATGTGAGGCTGTGTTTATGTACATCATATTCAGACCATAAGAGGGATTTAGATTCTCTAGAATCTGACACCCTCTGTGGAGTGTCTGAAGACAGCTACAGTGTACTTATATCTAATACATACATAGATAAATAAATAAATAATAAATAAATAAATAAACATTTTTTAAAAAGTATAAGAAATAAAGAAAGACCAGGCAGGCCTGCCATCCATATCTCTGTCTCTCTGTCTGTATGTCTGTCTGATCCTCTGGAACTGGAGATGGGCCACCATAAGGTGCTGGTAGTTTATCCCAGGTTCTCTGAAAGAGGAGACAATGCTGTTAATTGTTGAGCCCTCTCAGTGGACCCATCCATCTTTAAATTTTTAGAAGTATATGCGAGGCTGTGTTTATGTACCGAATATGCAGACCATAAGAGGGATTTAGATTCTCCAGAATCTGACACTCACTTCTGGAGTGTCTGAAGACAGCTACAGTGTACATATATCTAATAAATACATAAATAAATATATAAATAAACATTTTTTTAAAAAGGATAAGAAAGAAAGAAAGACCAGGCAGGCCTGCCATCCTTATCACTCTCTGTATGTCTGTCTGTCTGATCCCCTGGAACTGGAGATGGGCCACCATATAGTTGCTGGTAGTTGATCCCAGGTACTCTGGAAGAGGAGACAATGCTGTTAATTGTTGAGCTTTTAGAGTGGCCCCACCCTTCTTTAAATTTTTAGAAGTATATGTGAGGCTGTGTTTATGTACATCATATGCAGACCATAAGAGGGATTTAGATTCTCCAGAATCTGACACCCTCTTCTGGAGTGTCTGAAAGCAGCTACAGTGTACATATATCTAATAAATACATAAATAAATATATAAATAAACATTTTTTTAAAAAGGATAAGAAAGAAAGAAAGACCAGGCAGGCCTGCCATCCTTATCACTGTCTGTATGTCTGTCTGTCTGATCCCCTGGAACTGGAGATGGGCCACCATATAGTTGCTGGTAGTTGATCCCAGGTACTCTGGAAGAGGATACAATGCTGTTAATTGTTGAGCTTTTAGAGTGGTCCCACCCTTCTTCAAATTTTTAGAAATATATGTGAGGCTGTGTTTATGTACATCATATGCAGACCATAAGAGGGATTTAGATTCTCCAGAATATGACACCCTCTTCTGGAGTGTCTGAAGACAGCTACAGTGTACTTATATCTAATAAATATATATATAAATAAATAAACATTTTTAAAATGTATAAGAAAGAAAGAAAAACCAGGCAGGCCTGCAATCCTTGTCTGTCTGTCTGTATGTATGTCTGTCTGATCGCCTGGAACTGGAGATGGGCCACAATATTGTTGCTGGTAGTTGATCCCAGGTCCTCTGGAAGAGGAGACAATGCTGTTAATTGTTGAGCCCTTTCAGTGGCCCCAACCATCTTTAAATTTTTAGAAGTATATGTGAGGCTGTGTTTATGTACATCATATGCAGACCATAAGAGGGATATAGATTCTCCAGAATCTGACACCCTTTTCTGGAGAGTCTGAAGACAGCTACAGTGTACTTATATCTAATAAATAAATAAATAAATAAATAAATAAATAAATAAATAAATAAATTAATAAACATATTTTAAAAAGATAAGAAAGAAAGATAAATCAGGCAGGCCTGCCATCCTTATCTCTGTCTGTCTGTCTGTCTCTCTGATGCCCTGCAACTTGAGATGGGTCACCACATAGTTGCTGGTAGTTGATCCCACGTTCTCTGGAAGAGGAGACAATGGTGTTAATTGTTGAGCCTTTTCAGTGGGCCCACCCATCTTTAAATTTTTAGAAGTATATGTGAGGCTGTGTTTATGTACATCATATGCAGACCATAAGAGGGATTTAGATTCTCCAGAAGATGACACCCTCTTCTAGAGTGTCTGAAGACAGCTACAGTGTACTTATATCTAATAAATACAAAAATAAATAAATAAATAAATAAACATTTTTTTAAAAGTATAAGAAAGAAAGAAAGACCAGGCAGGCCTCCATCCTTACCTCTGTCAGTCTCTCTGTCTGTCTGTCTGATTCCTTGGAACTGGAGATGGGCCACCATATTGTTGCTGTTAGTTGATCCCAGGTTCTCTGGAAGAAGAGACAATGCTCTTAATTGTTGAGCCCTTTCAGTGGCTCCACCTATCTTTAAATTTTTAGAAGTATATGTTAGGCTGTGTTTATGTACATCATATGCAGACCATAAGAGGGATTTAGATTCTCCAGAATCTGACACCCTCTTCTGGAGTGTCTAAAGACAACTACAATGTACTTATATCTAATAAATACATAAATAAATAAATAAATAAATAAATAAATAAATGAACATTATTTTAAAAGGATAAGAAAGAAAGAAAAACCAGGCAGACCTGCCCTTTTTATCTCTGTCTGTCTATCTGTCTGATCCCCTGGAACTGGAGATGGGCTACCATATAGTTGCTGGTAGTTGATCCCAGGTTCTCTGGAAGAAGACACAATGCTGTTAATTGTTGAGCCCTTTCAGTGGGCCCACCCATCTTAAATTTTTAAAAGTGTATGTGAATCTGTGTTTATGTCCATCATATGCAGACCATAAGAGGGATTTATATTCTCCAGAATCTGACACCCTCTTCTGGAGTGTCTGAAGACAGCTACGGTGTACTTATATCTAATAAATACATAAATAAATAAATAAACATTTTTTAAAAAGAATAAGAAAGAAAGAAAAGCCAGGGAGGCCTGCCACCCTTGTCTGTCTGTCTCTTTGTCTGCCTGATCCCCTGGAACGGGAGATGGGCCACCATATAGTTGCTCGTAGTTGATCCCAGGTTCTCTGGAAGAGGAGTCAGTGCTGTTAATTGTTGATCCCTTTCAGTGGCCCCACCCATCTTTAAATTTTTAGAAGTATATGTGAGGCTGTGTTTATGTACATCATATGCAGACCATAAGAGGGATTTAGATTCTCCAGAATCTGACACCCTCCTCTGGAGTGTCTGAAAGCACCTACAGTGTACTTATATCTAATAAATACATACTTAAATTAATAAACATTTTTTAAAAGGATAAGAAAGAAGGAAAGACAAGGTAGGCCTGCCATCCTTAACTCTATCTGTCTGTATGTCTGTCTGTCTGTCTGAACCCCTGTAACTGGAGATGGGCCACCATATAGTTGCTGGTACTTGATCCCAGGTTCTCTATAAGAGGAGACAATGCTGTTAATTGTTGATCCCTTTCATTGGACCAACACATCTTTAAATTTTTAGATGTAAATGTGAGGCTGTGTGTATGTACATCATATGCAGACCATAAGAGGGATATAGATTCTCCAGAATCTGACAGCCTCTTCTGGAGTGTCTGAAGACAGCTACAGTGTAAGTATATCTAATAAATACATAAATAAATAAATGAATAAATAAATAAACAAACATTTTTTAAAAGGGATAAGAAAGAAAGAAAAACCAGGCAGGCCTGCCATCCTTGTCTGTCTTTCTCTCTGTCTGTCTGTCTTGCCTAGCCCCTTGAGTAGCCTAGCCTAGTCCCTTGCCTTGACTAGCCCAGCCCCTTGCCTAGCCTAGCCTAGCCCAGCCCTGCCTTGCCTAGCCCTGCCTATCCCTGTCTTTAACCAGGCTGGCCTCGAACTCAAAAACTGACTGCCTCTGCCTCCAGAGTGCTCTCATTAAGAGCTGGAGCCACCACTGACTGTTGGGTTTTCTAAGTCTTACATAGGTATGGTCTGTTTCTCAGCTGTGAAACCCTAATTAACACATGTAGTCTGTCCTAGGTCAGCCATAGCTACAGACTGAGGCCTTTGCTAAAACAAAACAAAAGAAAACAAAAAATAGAAATAATAAAATAAATAAATTAAGCAACCACATGATATCTTTTCTTTCTTTTAATGATACTCAGAGCTTGAAGCAGTTCACCCATGAGACCTCAGCTCCGGACATTGAGGCTCGTTCCCTAACAAGTATTATGGCTGAACCTGAGGGGTTCTACTGCTGATTTGTGTCCCCCACTTTAAAAAAATTGTTGTTTTCAAAGGCTGCAGGTTCTTAGCCCTGTTCCTTGTTACAGTTGAGTCACAGCCCTGAAAGTTCAGTGTTAGTTAAAGGCACTGAGAAGGGCTTCCTATAGACATCAAAGACCAAGTCTTTGTTTTTAAAAAGTTAATCTGGATTCCCCCACCCCCTGGCATCCTTAGAATTCCTAGAAAGGAAGGCAGGGACCTGGGCAGAAGGGTGCAAGGCTACTGGTGTTTGTAAGTGGTAACAGAAAGCTTTCTCTTTTTGGTACCCTACCCCAAGTTACACTGTCACTTCTTTTTCCTAGTTGTTGTTTTGTCGGTTTGTATTCTCAACATAGACCCTTTTCCTTCCTAACCTTGGCTGTCCTGAACCTTACTGTCCTTGAACTCAGTGATTTGCCTGTCTTGCTGGGATGAAACTGTGAGCTACCATCCAGAAGGAAGCACCCTGCTGAGGTTAGATTGGGGTCTCTTCCATTTTCCTCTATGAACATGCATATGACAGGCCTGTTCTTTCTTTTTTACTTTTCCTTTTCTTTTTAAAGATTTATTTATTTATTATATTTAAGTATGCTGTAGCTATCTTCAGACAGTCCAGAAGAGGGTGTCAGATTCTGAAGAATCTAAATCATTCTTATTGTCTGCATATGATGTATATAAACACAGCCTCACATATACTCAAAAAAAAAAAAAGAAAGAAAGATGTGGCTACAGAGAGGGCTCAACCATTAAGAGCATTGTCTCCTCTTCCAGAGAACCTGGGCTCAATTACCAGTATTATATATGGTGGCCCATCTCCAGTTCCAGGGGATCTAATACTCTGTTCTGGAGTCTGTGGGCACAGCATACACATGCAAAACATTCTTACACAATCATTGAGAGAGGAGAGAGAGGGGTTGAGAGAGAGGGGAGGAAATCATACCTCCTGACAAGTTTGAAGACCTGAGCTTCATCACTCACACAAATAAATAAATGCAAAATATTTTTTTATAAATAAACTCTGCCATTGCCCTTTAAAAATTCCTAGAAAACAAGTTTTATAAGCAACAGTTTTATTTACTATATCTAAAGGACAGTCATGAGCATATTCAATAAATAGAAAAAGGCCTGTTAGTCTTAGAAATGGAATGGACAAACCAAGGAAGGTTTGCAATTACATAATGAGGCATCTCAGCCCAGCTCTAAGGTTGGAAATAAGACTCGAGAATAGGATACACCTGAAGACAGCCAGCCATTGTTTTTTGTTTTGGAGGCTGAAAGGATACACCTGAAGACAGCCAATGCTGTGTGATGGTGATCTGGTATTTTTTTTTTAATTTTTAAAAACTTTAACACTTTTTATAAAACTTTTATAAAAACTTTTTCTTTCTTTCTTTTCTTCTTTCCTTTCTTCCTTTCCTCACCCTAGCCCCTACCCTAGCCCTGTCTTTCACCAGGGTGGCCTCGAACTCAGAAACTGACTGCCTCTGCCTACAGAGTGCTCTCATTAAGAGCTTGAGCCACCACTGAATGTAGGGTTTTCTAAGCCTTACCTTGCTCTTGGTGTCTGTTCTCAGCTGTGAAACCCTAATTAACAAAAGTAGGCAGTCCTGGGTCAGCCAGAGCTACAGACAGAGGACTTCTCTAAAAACAAATAAAACAAAACAAAACAACAAATAGAAATAATAAAATACATAAATTAAGCAACCACAGCATAGCTTTTCTCTATCTAGGTGGTACTCAGAAATTCCAGCAGTTGGCCTGTGACACCTCAGCTCAGTATATGTGAGGCTGTGTTTATGTACATCATATGCAGACCATAAGAGGGATTTACATTCTCCAGAATCTGACACCCTCCTCTGGAGTGTCTAAAGAAAGCTACAGTGTACTTATATCTAAGAAATATATAAATAAATAAATAAATAAATAAATAAATAAATAAATAAATAAACATTTTTTTAAAAGGATAAGAAAGTAAGAAAGACCAGGCAGGCCTGCCACCCTTATGTCTGTCTGTCTGTCTGTCTGTCTGATACCCTGGAACTGGACATGGGCCACCATAGTGTTGCTGGTAGTTTATCCCAGGTTCTCTGGAAGAGGAGACAATGCTCTTAATTGTTGAGCCCTTTCAGTGGACCCACACTTCTTTCAATATTTAGAAGTATATGTGAGGCTGTGTTTATGTACATCATATTCAGATTATAAGAGGATTTAGATTCTCCAGAATCTGACACCCTCTACTGGAGTGTCTGAAGACAGCTACAGTGTACTTATATATAATAAATAAATAAATAAATAAATAAATAAATAAATAAATAAACATTTTTTAAAAAGGATAAGAAAGAAAGTAAGACCAGGCAGGCCTGCCATCCTTATCTCTGTCTGTCTGTCTGTCTGTCTGTCTGATATCCTGGAACTGGAGATGGGCTACCATATAGTTGCTGGTAGTTGATCCCAGGATCTCTGGAAGAGGAGACAATGCTGTTAATTGTTGAGCCCTATCAGTGGCCCTACCCATCTTTAAATTTTTAGAAGTGTATGTGAGGCTGTGTTTATGTACATCATATGCAGACCAGAAGACGGATTTAGATTCATCAGAATCTGACACCCTCTTCTGGAGTGTCTGAAGACAGCTACAGTGTACTTATATCTAATAAATACATATAAATAAATAAATAAATAAACATTATTTAAACCGGATAAGAAAAAAAGAAAGACCAGGCAGGCCTACCATCCTTATCTCGGTCTGTCTGTCTGTCTGTCGTTCTGATCTTCTGGAACTGGAGATGGGCCACCATATAGGTGCTGGTATTTGATCCCCGGTTCTCTGGAAGAGGAGACAATGCTGTTAATTGTTGAGCGCTTTCAGTGGCCCCACCCATTGTTAAATTTTTAGTAGTATATGTGAGGCTGTGTTTATGTACATCATATGCAGACCATAAGAGGGATTTAGATTCTCTAGAATCTGACACCCTTTTCTGGAGTGTCTGAAGACGGCTACAGTGTACTTATATCTAATAAATACATAAATAAATAAATAAATAAATAAACATTTTTTGAAAAGTAAAAGAAATAAAGAAAGACCAGGCAGGCCTGCCATCCATATCTCTGTCTCTTTGTCTGTCTGTCTGTCTGATCCACTGGAACTGGAGATGGGCCACCATAAGGTGCTGGTAGTTTATCCCAGGTTCTCTGAAAGAGGAGACAATGCTGTTAATTGTTGAGCCTTCTCAGTGGCCCCACACATCTTTAAATTTTTAGAAGTATATGTGAGGCTGCGTTTATGTACATCATATGCAGACCATAAAAGGGATTTAGATTCTCCAGAATCTGACACCCTCTTCTGGAGTGTCTGAAAACAGCTACAGTGTACTTATATCTAATAAATACATAAATAAATATATAAATAAACATTTTTTAAAAAGGATAAGAAAGAAAGAAAGAAAGAAAGAAAGACCAGGCAGGCCTGCCATCCTTATCACTGTCTGTCTGTCTGTCTGTCTGATCCCGTGGAACTGGAGATGGGCCACCATAGAGTTGCTGGTAGTTGATCCCAGGTTCTCTGGAAGAGGAGACAATGCTGTTAATTGTTGAGCCCTTTAAGTCGCCCCACCCGTCTTTAAATTTTTAGAAGTATATGTGAGGCTTTGTTTATGTACATCATATGCAGACCATAAGAGGGATATAGATTCTCCAGAATCTGACACCCTCTTCTGGAGTGTCTGAAGACAGCTACAGTGTACTTATATCTAGTAAATAAATAAATAAATAAATAAATAAATAAATAAATGAATAAATGAATAAATAAATAAATAAACATTTTTAAAAAGGATGAGAAAGAAAGAAAAATCAGGCAGGCCTGCCATCCTTATCTCTGTCTGTCTGTCTGTCTGTCTGATCCCCTGCAACTTGAGATGGGCCACCATATAGTTGCTGGTAGTTGATCCCACCTTCTCTGGAAGAGGAGACAATGGTGTTAATTGTTGAGCCCTTTCAGTGGGCCCACCCATCTTTAAATTTTTAGAAGTATATGTGAGGCTGTGTTTGTGTACATCATATGCAGACCATAAGAGGGATTTAGATTCTCCAGGATATGACACCCTCTTCTAGAGTGTCTGAAGACAGCTACAGTGTACTTATATCTAATAAATACATAAATAAATAAACATTTTTTAAAAAGAATAAGAAAGAAAGAAAGACCAGGCAGGCCTGCCACCTTGTCTGTCTGTCTGTCTGTCTGTCTATCTGTCAGATACCCTGGAACTGGAGATGAGCCACCATATAGTTGCTGGTAGTTGATCCCAGGTTCTCTGGAAGAGGAGACAATGCTGTTAATTGTTGAGCCCTTTCAGTGGCCCCACCCATCTTTAAATTTTTAGAAGTATATGTGAGGCTCTGTTCATGTACATCATATGCAGACCATAAGAGGGATATTGATTCTCCAGAATCTGACACCCTCTTCTGGAGAGTCTGAAGACAGCTACAGTGTACTTATATCTAATAAATAAATAAATAAATAAGTAAATAAATGAATAAATGAATAAATAAATAAATAAATAAATAAACATTTTTTTAAAAGGATAAGAAAGAAAGAAAAATCAGGCAGGCCTGCCATCCTTATCTCTGTCTGTCTGTCTGTCTGTCTTATCCCCTGGAACTTGAGATGGGCCACCATATAGTTGCTGGTATTTGATCCCACGTTCTCTGGAAGAAGAGACAATGCTGTTAATTGTTGAGCCCTTTCAGTGGGCCCACCCATCTTTAAATATTTAGAAGTATATGTGAGGCTGTGTTTATGTACATCCTATGCAGACCATAAGAGGGATTTAGATTCTCCAGAAGATGACACCCTCTTCTAGACTGTCTGAAGACAGCTACAGTGTACTTATATCTAATAAATACATAAATAAATAAATAAATAAATAAATAAATAAACATTTTTTAAAAGTATAAGAAAGAAAGAAAGACCAGGCAGGCCTCCATCCTTATCTCTGTCAGTCTGTCTGTCTGTCTGTCTGATCCCTTGGAACTGGAGATGGGCCACCATATAGTTGCTGTTAGTTGATCCCTGGTTCTCTGGAAGAAGCGACAATGCTTTTAATTGTTGAGCCTTTTCAGTGGCTCCACCTATCTTTAAATTTTAGAAGTATATGTTAGGCTGTGTTTATGTACATCATATGCAGACTATAAGAGGGATTTAGATTCTCCAGAATCTGACACCCTCTTCTGGAGTGTCTGAAGACAACCACAGTGTACTTATATCTAATAAATACATAAATAAATAAATAAATAAATAAATAAATAAACATTATTTTAAAAGGATAAGAAAGAAAGAAAAAACAGGCAGGCCGCCCTCCTTATCTCTGTCTGTCTGTCTGTCTGTCTGATATCCTGGAACTGGAGATGGGCCACCATATAGTTGCTGGTAGTTGATCCCAGGTTCTCTGGAAGAAGAGACAATGCTGTTAATTGTTGAGCCCTTTCAGTGGCCCCACCCATCTTAAATTTTTAGAAGTATATGTGAATCTGTGTTTATGTCCATCATATGCAGACCATAAGAGGGATTTATATTCTCCAGAATCTGACACCCACTTCTGGAGTGTCTGAAGACAGCTACAGTGTACTTATATCTAATAAATACATAAATAAATAAATAAACATTTTTTAAAAAGGATAAGAAAGAAAAAAAAACCAGGGAGGCCTGCCATCCTTGTCTGTCTGTCTCTTTGTCTGCCTGATCCCCTGGAACTGGAGATGGGCCACCATATAGTTGCTGGTAGTTGATCCCAGGTTCTCTGGTAGAGGAGACAATGCTGTTAATTGTTGAGCCCTTTCAGTGGCCCCACACATCTTTAAATTTTTAGAAGTATATGTGAGGCTGTGTTTATGTACTTCATATGCAGACCATAATAGGGATTTAGATTCTCCAGAATCAGACACCCTCTTCTGGAGTGTCTGAAGACAGCTATATTGTACTTATATATAATAAATACATAAATAAATATATAAATAAATAAATAAATAAACATTTTTTTAAAAGTATAAGAAAGAAAGAAAGACCAGGCAGGCCTCCATCCTTATCTCTGTCTGTCTTTCTGTCTGTCTGATACCCTGGAACTGGAGATGGGCCACCATATAGTTGCTGGTAGTTTATCCAAGGTTCTCTGGAAGAGGAGACAATGCTTTTAATTGTTGAGCCCTTTCTGTGGCCCCACCCATCTTTAAATTTTTAGAAGTATATGTGAGGCTGTGTTTATGTACATCATATGCAGACCATAAGAGCGATTTAGATTCTCCAGAATCTGACACCCTCTTCTGGAGTATCTGAAGATAGCTACAGTGTACTTATATCTAATAAATACATAAATAAACAAATAAACATTTTTTAAAAAGGATAATAAAGAAAGAGAGACCAGGCAGGCCTGCCATCCTTGTCTGTCTGTCTGTCTGTCTGATCCCCTGGAACTGGAGATGGGCCACCATATAATTGCTGGTAGTTGATCCCAGGTTCTCTGGAAGAGGATTCAGTGCTGTTAATTGTTGAGCCCTTTCAGTGGCCCCACCCATCTTTAAATTTTTAGAAGTATATGTGAGGCTGTGTTCATGTACATCATATGCAGACCATAAGAGGGATATAGATTCTCCAGAATCTGACACCCTCTTTGGGAGTGTTCGAAGACAGCTACAGTGTACTTATATCTAATAAATACATACTTAAATTAATAAACATTTTTTAAAAAGGATAAGAAAGAAGGAAAGACCAGGTAGGCCTGCCATACTTAACTCTATCTGTCTGTATGTCTGTCTGTCTGTCTGATCCCCTGGAACTGGAGATGGGCCACCATATAGTTGCTGGTAGTTGATCCCAGGTTCTCTATAAGAGGAGACAATGCTGTTAATTGTTGATCCCTTTCACTGGCCCCACACATCTTTAAAATTTTAGATGTAAATGTGAGGCTGTGTGTATGTACATCATATGCAAACAATAAGAGGGATATAGATTCTCCAGAATCTGACACCCTCTTCTGGAGTGTCTGATGACAGCTACAGTGTACTTATATCTAATAAATACATAAATAAATAAATAAATAAATAAATAAACATTTTTTAAAAGGGATAAGAAATAAAGAAAAACCAGGCAGGCCTGCCATCCTTGTCTGTCTTTCTCTCTGTCTGTCTGTCTTGCCTAGCCCCTTGAGTAGCCTAGCCTAGTCCCTTGCCTTGACTAGCCCAGCCCCTTGCCTAGCCTAGCCTAGCCCAGCCCTGCCTTGC
>NW_028227750.1:0-22500 GCF_978045245.1 Mus caroli | reverse complement strand
GACAGAGACACACAGAGAGAGACACAGAGAGAGACAGAGAGAGAGACACAGAGAGACAGAGACAGACAGAGAGAGACAGAGAGAGACAGAGATAGAGACAGAGAGAGACAGAGAGAGATAGAGAGAGACACAAAGAGACAGAGAGAGACAGAGAGAGACAAAGAAAGACACAGAGAGAGACAGAGAGAGACAGAGAGATACAGAGAGAGAGACAGAGAGAGACAGAAAGATACAGAAGGACAGAGAGAGACAGAGAGAGACAGAGAGACAGAGATAGAGACAGAGAAAGACAGAGAGAGACACAGAGAGAGACTGAGGGAGACAGAGAGAGAGACAGAGAGAGACATAGAAGAGACAAAGAAAGACACAAGAGAGACAGAGAGAGTCAGACATAGAGACAAAGAAAGACAGAGGGAGACACTGAGAGAGAGAGACAGAGAGAGACAGAGAGAGACAGAGAGATACAGACAGAGAGACAAAGAGAGACAGAGAGAGACAGAGAGAAAGAGAGAGACAGCGAGAGTCAGAGAGAGACAGAGATAGAGACAGAGAGAGACAGAGAGAGGGACAGAGAGAGACAGAGACAGAGTGAGAAATACAGAGAGAGACAGAGTTAGAGAGAGAGACAGAGAGAGACAGAGAGAGAGACAGAGACAGAGACAGAGAGAGAGATAGAGAGAGACAGAGTGAGACACAGAAAGAGAGAGACAGAGAGAGACAAAGAAAGACACAGAGAGAGACATAGAGAGACAGAGAGATACATTGAGAGAGACATAGAGAGACAGAGAGAGACAGAGATAGAGACAGAGAGAGACAGAGAGAGACACAGAGAGAGACAGAGAGACACAGAGAGACACAGAGAGAGACACAGAGAGACACAGAGAGAGACAGAGATAGACATAGACAGACAGAGACAGACAGAGAGAGACAGAGAGAGACAGAGATAGAGACAGAGAGAGACAGAGAGTGAGACAGAGAGAGACAGAGAGAGAGACACCGAAAGACAGAGAGAGACAGAGAGAGACAATGAAAGACACAGAGAGAGACTAAGAGAGACAGAGAGAGACAGAGAGAGACAGAGAGAGACAGAGAGAGACAAAAAAAGACACAGAGAGAGACAGAGAGCGATATAGATAGAGAAAAAGAAAGACAGAGAGACACAGAGAGAGAGACAGAGAGAGACAGAGAGAGACAGAGAGATACAGAGAGAGAGACAAAGAGAGACAGAGAGAGAGACAGAGTGAGACAGAGAGAGAGAGAGAGACTGAGAGAGACAAAGAAAGACACAGAGAGAGACATAGAGAGACAGAGAGAGAGAGACAGAGAGAGACACAGAGAGAGACACAGAGAGACACAGAGAGACACAGAGAGAGACAGAGAGAGAGACAGAGAGAGACAGAGAGACAGAGACAGACAGAGACAGACAGAGAGAGACAGAGATAGAGACAGAGAGAGACAGAGAGAGAGAGAGAGACAGAGAGAGACAGAGAGAGTCAGAGAGAGACAATGAAAGACACAGAGAGAGACAGAGAGAGACAGAGAGATACAGAGAGAGAGAGACAGAGAGAGACATAAAGAGTCAGAAGGACAGAGAGAGACAGAGAGAGACAGAGATAGAGACAGAGAAAGACAGAGAGAGACAGAGAGTGAGACAGAGAGAGACAGAGAGAGACAAAGAAAGACACAGAGAGAGACAGAGCGAGACAGAGATAGAGACAGAGAAAGAAAGAGAGAGACACAGAGAGAGAGACAGAGAGAGACAGAGAGATACAGAGAGAGAGACAGAGAGAGACAGAGAGAAAGAGAGAGACAGAGAGAGTCAGAGAGAGACAGAGAGAGAGACAGAGACAGAGTGAGAAAGACAGAGAGAGACAGAGATAGAGAGAGAGACAGAGAGAGACACAGAGAGAGACAGAGAGAGACAAAGAAAGACAGAGAGAGACATAGAGAGACAGAGAGATACATTGAGAGAGACAGAGAGACACAGAGAGACACACAGAGAGACACACAGAGAGACAAAGACAGACAGAGAGAGACAGAGAGAGACCGAGAGAGACAGAGATAGAGACAGAGAGAGACAGAGAGACAGAGAGAGAAAGAGAGAGACAGAGAGAGACAGAGTGAGACAGAGAGAGACACAGAGTGAGACAGAGATACACAGAGTGAGAAAGAGAGAGAGACATAGAGAGAGACATAGAGAGAGACAGAGAGAGACAGAGAGAGAGACAGAGAGAGACAGAGAGAGACAGAGTGAGACAGAGAGAGAAACAGAGAGAGACAGAGAGAGACAAAGAAAAACACAGAGAGACAGAGAGAGACAGAGAGAGACAGAGAGAGAGACAGAGAGAGACAAAGAAAAACACAGAGAGACAGAGAGAGAGACAGAGAGAGACACAGGGAGACAGAGACAGACAGGGAGAGACAGAGAGAGACAGAGAGAGACAGAGATAGAGACAGAGAGAGACAGAGAGAGACAGAGAGAGAGACACAGAGAGACAGAGAGAGACAGAGAGAGACAAACAAAGACACAGAGAGACAGAGAGAGACAGAGAGAAACAGAGAGAGAGACAGAGAAGACAGAAAGATACAGAAGGACAGAGAGAGACAGAGAGAGACAGAGAGACAGAGATAGAGACAGAGAGAGACAAAGAAAGACACAGAGAGAGACAGAGCGAGACAGAGATAGAGACAGAGAAAGAAAGAGAGAGACACAGAGAGAGAGACAGAGAGAGACAGAGAGATACAGAGAGAGAGACAGAGAGAGACAGAGAGAAAGAGAGAGACAGAGAGAGTCAGAGAGAGACAGAGAGAGAGACAGAGACAGAGTGAGAAAGACAGAGAGAGACAGAGATAGAGAGAGAGACAGAGAGAGACACAGAGAGAGACAGAGAGAGACAAAGAAAGACAGAGAGAGACATAGAGAGACAGAGAGATACATTGAGAGAGACAGAGAGACACAGAGAGACACACAGAGAGACACACAGAGAGACAAAGACAGACAGAGAGAGACAGAGAGAGACCGAGAGAGACAGAGATAGAGACAGAGAGAGACAGAGAGACAGAGAGAGAGACAGAGAGAGACAGAGAGAGACAGAGTGAGACAGAGAGAGACACAGAGTGAGACAGAGATACACAGAGTGAGAAAGAGAGAGAGACATAGAGAGAGACATAGAGAGAGACAGAGAGAGAGACAGAGAGAGAGACAGAGAGAGACAGAGAGAGACAGAGTGAGACAGAGAGAGAAACAGAGAGAGACAGAGAGAGACAAAGAAAAACACAGAGAGACAGAGAGAGACAGAGAGAGACAGAGAGAGAGACAGAGAGAGACAAAGAAAAACACAGAGAGACAGAGAGAGAGACAGAGAGAGAGACACAGGGAGACAGAGACAGACAGGGAGAGACAGAGAGAGACAGAGAGAGACAGAGATAGAGACAGAGAGAGACAGAGAGACAGAGAGAGAGACACAGAGAGACAGAGAGAGACAGAGAGAGACAAACAAAGACACAGAGAGACAGAGAGAGACAGAGAGAAACAGAGAGAGAGACAGAGAAGACAGAAAGATACAGAAGGACAGAGAGAGACAGAGAGAGACAGAGAGACAGAGATAGAGACAGAGAGAGACAGAGAGTGAGACAGAGAGAGACAGAGACAGAGTGAGAAATACAGAGAGAGACAGAGAGAGACAATGAAAGACACAGAGAGAGACTAAGAGAGACAGAGAGAGACAGAGAGAGACAGAGAGAGACAGAGAGAGACAAAAAAAGACACAGAGAGAGACAGAGAGAGACAGAGAGAAAGAGAGAGACAGAGAGAGTCAGAGAGAGACAGAGATGGAGACAGAGAGAGACAGAGAGAGGGACAGAGATAGACATAGACAGAGTGAGAAATACAGAGAGAGACAGAGTTAGAGAGAGAGACAGAGAGAGAGAGACAGAGAGTGAGACAGAGAGAGACAGAGAGAGAGACACCGAAAGACAGAGAGAGACAGAGAGAGACAATGAAAGACACAGAGAGAGACTAAGAGAGACAGAGAGAGACAGAGAGAGACGGAGAGAGACAGAGAGAGACAAAAAAAGACACAGAGAGAGACAGAGAGCGATATAGATAGAGAAAAAGAAAGACAGAGAGAGACACAGAGAGAGAGACAGAGAGAGACAGAGAGAGACAGAGAGATACAGAGAGAGAGACAAAGAGAGACAGAGAGAGAGACAGAGTGAGACAGAGAGAGAGAGAGAGAGACAAAGAAAGACACAGAGAGAGACATAGAGAGACAGAGAGATACATTGAGAGAGACAGAGAGAGACAGAGATAGACAGAGAGAGACAGAGAGAGACACAGAGAGAGACAGAGAGACACAGAGAGACACAGAGAGACACAGAGAGACACAGAGAGAGACACAGAGAGACACAGAGAGAGACACAGAGAGACACAGAGAGATACAGAGAGAGAGACAAAGAGAGACAGAGAGAGACAGAGAGAAAGAGAGAGACAGAGAGAGTCAGAGAGAGACAGAGATAGAGACAGAGACAGAGAGAGGGACAGAGAGAGACAGAGACAGAGTGAGAAATACAGAGAGAGACAGATTTAGAGAGAGAGACAGAGAGAGACAGAGAGAGAGACAGAGACAGAGACAGAGAGTGAGACAGAGAGAGACAGAGTGAGACACAGAGAGAGAGAGAGACAGAGATAGACAAAGAAAGACACAGAGAGAGACATAGAGAGACAGAGAGATACATTAAGAGAGACATAGAGAGACAGAGAGAGACAGAGAGAGACAGAGATAGAGACAGAGAGAGACAGAGAGAGACAGAGAGAGACAGAGAGATAGACAGAGAGAGACAGAGAGAGACAATGAAAGACATAGAGAGAGACAGAGAGACACAGAGAGACACAGAGAGAGAGACAGAGAGAGACAGAGTCAGAAGGACAGAGAGAGACAGAGAGAGATAGAGATAGAGACAGAGAAAGACAGAGAGAGACACAGAGAGAGACAGAGAAAGACAGAGAGTGAGACAGAGACAGACAGAGAGAGACAAAGGAAGACCCAGAGAAAGACAGAGAGAGACAGAGATAGAGACAGAGAAAGACAGAGAGAGACACAGAGAGAGAGAGACAGAGAGAAACAGAGAGAGACAGAGAGATAAAGAGAGAGAGACAGAGAGAAAGAGAGAGACAGAGAGAGTCAGAGAGAGACAGAGATAGAGACAGAGAGAGACAGAGAGAGGGACAGAGAGAGACAGAGACAGAGTGAGAAAGACAGAGAGAGACAGAGATAGAGAGAGAGAGACAGAGAGAGACACAGAGAGAGACAGAAAGAGACAGAGAGAGACAAAGAAAGACACAGAGAGAGACATAGTGAGACAGAGAGATACATTGAGAGAGACAGAGAGAGACAGAGACACAGAGAGAGACAGAGAGACAGAGAGAGAGACAGAGAGATACAGAGATAGAGACAGAAGGGACAGAGAGAGACAGAGAGAGACCGACAGAGTGACAGATGGAGACAGAGAGAGACAGAGACAGATAGAGTTAGACAGAGAGAGACAGAGAGAGAGAGAGATAGAGAGAGAGACAGAGAGAGACAGAGAGGGACAGAGTGACAGAGAGAGACAGAGATAGAGACAGAGAGATACAGAGTGAGGGACAGAGAGAGACAGAGAGAGACAGAGAGACAGATAGAGACAGAGAGAAACAGAGAGAGACAGAGTGACAGAGAGAGACAGAGAGAGACAGAGACAGAGAAAGAGAGAGAGACAGAGAGAGTCAGATAGACAGAGAGAGACAGAGAGAGACAGTGAGAGACAGAGAGAGACAGAGTGACAGAGAGAGACAGAGAGAGACAGAGATAGAGACAGAGAGAGACAGAGAGAGGGAAAGAGAGAGACAGAGAGAGACAGAGAGAGACAGAGAGAGAGACAGATAGAGACAGAGAGAAACAGAGAGAGACAGAGATAGAGAAAGAGAGAGACAAAGAGAGACATAGAGAGAGAGAGACAGAGAGAGATAGAGCGAGACAAAGAAAGACACAGAGAAAGACAGAGACAGAGAGATACAGAGATAGAGACAGAGAGTGACAGATAGACAGAGAGAGACAGAGAGAGACAGAGAGAGACAGAGTTACAGAGAGAGACAGAGAGAGACAGAGAGAGAGACAGAGAGAGACAGAAAGAGTCAGAAGGACAGAGAGAGACAGAGATAGAGACAGAGAGAGACAGAGAGAAAGAGAGAGACAGAGAGAGTCAGAGAGAGACAGAGACAGAGTGAGAAAGACAGAGAGAGACAGAGATAGAGAGAGAGACAGAGAGAGACACACAGAGAGACAGAGAGATACAGAGAGAGACAAAGAAAGAAACAGAGAGAGACATAGAGAGAGAGATACATTGAGAGAGACAGAGAGAGACAGAGAGAGACAGAGAGAGAGATAGAGAGAGACACAGAGAGAGACAGAGAGAGACAGAGAGACAGAGAGAGACAAAGAAAGACACAGAGAGAGACAGAGAGAGACAGAGAGACAGAGAGAGACAGAGAGAGACAGATAGACAGAGAGAGACAGAGAGAGACAGAGAGAGACAGAGTGACAGAGAGAGACATAGAGAGAAAGAGATAGAGACAGAGAGAAGGAAAGAAAGAGACACACAGAGAGATAGAGACAGAGAGAAACAGAGAGAGACAGAGATAGAGAAAGAGAGAGACAGAGAGAGACATAGAGAGAGTTACAGAGAGAGACAAAGAGAGACAGAGAGAGACAAAGAAAGACACAGAGAGAGACAAAGAGAGACAGAGAGATACAGAGAGAGAGAAAGAGAGAGACAAAGAGAGACATAAAGAGAGAGACAGAGAGAGACAGGGAGAGACAGAGAGAGACAAAGAAAGACACAGAGAGAGACAGAGAGGGACAGAGAGAGACAGAGAGAGGCAGAGTGACAGAGAGAGACAGAGAGAGACAGAGATAGAGACAGAGAGAGACAGAGAGAGGGAAAGAGAGAGACAGAGAGAGAGAGAGACAGAGAGAGACAGAGAGAGAGACAGATAGAGACAGAGAGAAATAGAGAGAGACAGAGATAGAGAAAGAGAGAGACAGAGAGAGACATAGAGAGAGAGACAGAGAGAGACTTTCCACTTTTTCAGGTTTTCTTGCCATATTCCGGTTCCTTCAGTGTGAGTTTTTAATTTTCTAATTCTTTCAGGGTTTTTTGCCATATTCTGGGTCCTACAGCGTGTATTTTTAATTTTCCAAGTTTTTCAGGGTTACTCAGCATATTTTGGGTCCTACAGTGTGATTTTTTTCATTTTCAACCTTTTTCAGGTTTTCTTGCCAATTTCGGGGTACTTCAGTGTGAGTTTTTAATATTCCACTTTTTACAGGGTTAATCGCCATATTCTGCTTCCTACAGTGTGATTTTTAAATTTTCCACGATTCTCAGTGTTTCTCGCCATATTCAGGTCCTACAGTTTGATTTTTTAATTTTAAACGTTTTTAAGTTTTTTTCGTCATGTTCTGGGTCCTACAGTTTGATATTCTCATTATCCAACTTTTTCAGATTTTCTCAGCATATTCTGGGTCCTACATTGTGAATTTTTAATTTTCCACGTTTTTCAAGGTTTCTTGCCATATTCTGGTCCTATAGTGTGATTTTCTCATTTTCCACCTTTTTCAGTGTTTCTCGCCATATTCTGGGTCCTACAGTGTGAATATTTAATTTTCCATGTTTTTCATGTTTTCTCGCCATATTCTGGGTCCTTCAGTTTGTGTTTTTAATTTTCCTCGTTTTTCAGGTTTTCTCACCATATTCCCGGACCTTCAGTGTGAATTTTTAATTTTCCATGTTTTTCAGGTTTTTTCGTCATATTCTGGGTCCTAGAGTGTGATTTTCTCATTTCCACGTTTTTTAGGATTTCTCCCCATATTCGGGGTCCTTCAGTGTGAGTTTTTGATTTCCTACTTTTTCAGGGTTTCTCAATATATTCTGGTTCCTACAGCGTGTATTTTATTTTTCCAAGTTTTTCAAGGGTTTCTAGGCATATTCTGGGTCCTACAGTGTGAACATTTAATTTTCCATGATTATCAGGGTTTCTCAGCATATTCTGGGTCCTGCAGTGTGATTTTCTCATTTTTCACCTTTTTCAAGTTTTTTCGCTATTCTGGGTTCTACATGTGATTTTCTCATTTTCCACCTTTTTCAGGTTTTCTCGCTATATTCCGGGTCCTTCAGTGTGAATTTTTAATTTTCCACGTTTTTCAGGGTTTCTCGGCATATTCTGTTTCCTGCAGTGTGATTTTCTCATTTTCCAAGTTTTTCAGGTTTTTTCGTAATTCTGGGTCTTACAGTGTGATTTTCTCATTTTTCACCTTTTGCAGGGTTTCTTGCCATATTCTGGGTCCAACAGAGTGTATTTTTAATTTTCCACGTTTTTCCGGTTTCTCACCATATTCTGGGTCCAACAGCGCGTATTTTTAATTTTCCACGTTTTTCAGGGTTTCTCGGCATATTCTGGGTCCTAAAGTGTGATTTTCTCATTTTCGAAGTTTTTCAAGTTTTTTCGCAATTCTGGGTCCTACAGTCATTTATTCTCATTTTCCACCTTTTTCAGGTTTTCTCGCCATATTCGGGGTCTTTCAGTGTGAATTTTTAGTTTTTTACTTTTTTCAGGTTTTCTTGCCATATTCTGGGTCATTCAGTGTGAGTTTTTATTTTACACGTTTTTCAGGTTTTTTCGTCATATTCTGGGTACTACAGTGTGATTTTTCTCATTTTCTCGTTTTTCAGGTTTTCTTGCCATATTCCAGGTCCTTCAGGGTGAATTTTTAATTTTCCATGTTTTTCAGTATTTCTCGCCATATTCTGGGTAATACAGTGTGAATTTTTAATTTTCCACTTTTTTCATGGTTTCTCGCCATATTCTGTGTCCGACAGTGTGAATTTTTAATTTTCATGTTTTTCAGGGTTACTCAGCATATTCTAGGTCCTGCAGTATGATTTTCTCATTTTCCACGTTTTATAAATTTTTTCGTAATTCTGGGTCCTACAGTGTGATTTTCTCATTTTCTACGTTTTTCATGTTTTTTCGCAATTCTGTGTCCTACAGTGTGATTATTCTCTATTTCCACCTTTTTCAGGTATTCTTGCCATATTCAGGGTCCTTCCGTGTAAGTTTTTAATTTTCTACTTTTTTCAGGGTTTCCTGTCATAATCTGGCTCCTTCAAAGCATATTTTTATTTTTCCTCGTTTTTCTGGGTTTCTCAGCATATTCTGGGTCCTACAGTGTATTTTTCTCATTTTTAAACATTTTCAGATTTTCTCACCATATTCGGGGTCCTACAGTGTGAATTTTTAATTTTAATCGTTTTTAAGTTTTTTTCATCATATTCTGGGTCCTACAGTTGATTTTGTCATTAACCACCTTTTTCATGTTTTCTCACCATATTCGTGGTCCTTCAGTGTGAGTTTTTAGTTTTTTAGTTTTTTCATGGTTTGTTGCCATATTCAGGGTCCTACAGCGTGCATGTTTAATTTTGCACATTTTTCAGGGTTTCTCGGCATATTCTGGGTCCTACAGTGTGATTTTCTCATTTTCGACGTTTTTCAATTTTTTTTCGCAATTCTGGGTCCTATAGTGTGATTTTCTCATTTTCCACCTTTTTCAGGTTTTCTCGACATATTCAGGGTCCTTCAGTGTGAGATTTAAATTTTTTACTTTTTTCAGTGTTTCTCGCCATATTCTGCATCCTACAGTGTGAATTTTAAATTTTTCACGTTTTTCAGGTTTTCTTGCCATGTTCTGTGTCCTACAGTATGAATTTTTAATTTTAAACCTTTTTAAGTTTTTTTCGTCATATTCTGGGTCCTTCAGTGTGATTTTCTCATTTTCCAACTTTTTCAGGTCTTCTCGGCATATTCTGAGTCCTACAGTGTGAATTTTCGATTTTCCACGTTTTTCAAGTTTTCTTGCCATATTCTGTTCCTAGAGTGTGAATTTTTAATTTTCCACTTTTTTCAGTGTTTCTCTCCCTATCCTGGGTTCTACTTTGTGAATATTTAATTTTCCATGTTTTTCAGGTTTTCTCGCCATATTCTGGGTCCTTCAGTGTGAGTTTTTAATTTTCCTCGTTTTTCAGGTTTTCTCACCATATTCAAGGTCATACAGTGTGATTTTCTCATTTCCACGTTTTTCTTATTTTCTTGCCATATTCCAGGTTCTTCAGTGTGAATTTTTAATTTTCCACGTTTTTCAAGGTTTCTTGCCATATTCTGGTCCTTTAGAGTGAATTTTTAATTTTCAAGATTTTACAGTTTCTCAAAATATTCTGTGTCCTCCAGTGTGAATATTTAATTTTCTAGGTTTTACAGGTTTTCTTGCCATATTCTGGGTCCTTCAGTGTGAGATTTTAATTTTCCTCATTTTTCAGTTTTGCTCGCTATATCCGGGTCCTTGAGTGTGAATTTTTATTTTTCCACATTTTTCAGGTTTCTTCGTCATAATCTGGTTCTACAGTGTGATTTTTTCATTTCCATGTTTTTCAGGTTTTCTCGCCATATTTGGGGTCCTTCAGTGTGAGTTTTTTAATTTCTAGTTTTTAAGGTTTTCTTGCCATATTCTGGGTACTACAGTGTGAATTTTAAATTTTCCACGTTTTTAAGTTATTTCGTCATATTCTGATTATTACAGTGTGATTTTCTCGTTTTTTTCCTTTTTCAGTGTTTCTCGCCATATTCAGGGTCCTATAGTGTGAATATTTAATTTTCAATGTTTTTCAGGTTTTCTCAGCATATTCTGGCTCCTGCAGTGTTATTTTCTCGTTTTCAACCTTTTTCAGGTTTTCTCACAATTCTGGGTCCTACATGTGATTTTCTCATTTTCCACCTTTTTCAGGTTATCTCGCCATAATCTAGGTCCTACAGTGTGAGTTTTTAATTTTCCTCGTTTTTTCAGGTTTTCTCGCCATATTCTGATTCCTTCAGTGTGAATTTTTAATTTTCCACGTTTTCCAGGTTTTTTCATCATATTCTGGGTCCTACAGTGTGATATTCTCGTTTCCAAGTTTTTCAGGATTTCTTGCCATATTCCAGGTCCTGCAGTGTGAATTTTTAATTTTCCACGTTTTTCAGTATTTCTCCCCATATTTTGGGTAATACAGTGTGAATTTTTAATTTTCCTCGTTTTTCAGGTTTTCTCGCCAAATTCCGGGTCCTTCAGTGTGAATTTTTAATTTTCCACGATTTTCAGGGATTCTCAGCATATTCTGGGTCCTGCAGTGTGATTTTCTCATTTTCCACCTTTTTCATGTTTTCTAGCCATATCCTCGTCCATCAGTGTGAGTTTATAGTTATCTACTTTTTTCAGGGTTGCTGGCCGTATTCTGGGTAATACAGTGTGAATTTTTATTGTCCAATTTTTTTCAAGGTTTCTCGCCATAATGTGGGTCTGACAGTGTGAATTTTTAATTTTCACGTTTTTCACGGTTTCTTGGCATATTTTGGGTCCTGAAGAGTGATTTTCTCATTTTCCACGTTTTTAAAGTTTTTTCGTAATTCTGGGTCCTACAGTGTGATTTTCTCATTTTCCACCTTTTTCAGGTTTTCTCGCCATATTCCGGGTCCTTCAGTGTGAGTTTTTAATTTTCTAATTCTTTCAGGGTTTCTTGCCATATTCTGGGTCCTACAGCGTGTATTTTTAATTTTCCACGTTTTTCAGGGTTACTCGGCCTATTCTGGGTCCTACAGTGTGATTTTCTCATTTTTGACATTTTTCAAGTTTTTTGTTTTGCAATTCTGGTCCTACAGTGTGATTTTCTCATTTTCCACCTTTTTCAGGTTTTCTCGCCATATTCCGGGTCCTTCAGTGTGAGTTTTTAATTTTCTAATTCTTTCAGGGTTTCTTGCCATATTCTGGGTCCTACAGCGTGTATTTTTAATTTTCCACGTTTTTCAGGGTTACTCGGCCTATTCTGGGTCCTACAGTGTGATTTTCTCATTTTTGACATTTTTCAAGTTTTTTGTTTTGCAATTCTGGTCCTACAGTGTGATTTTCTCATTTTCCACCTTTTTCAGGTTTTCTCGCCATATTCCGGGTCCATCAGTGTGAGTTTATAGTTATCTACTTTTTTCAGGGTTGATTGCCATATTCTGGGTAATACAGTGAGAATTTTCATTGTCCAATTTTTTCATGGTTTCTCGCCATAATCTGGTTCCCCCAGCGTATATTTTTAATTTTCCACGTTTTCAGGGTTTCTCGGCATATTCTGGGTCCTACAGTGTGATTTTCTCATTTTTGATATTTTTCAAGTTTTTTGTTTTGCAATTCTGGTCCTACAGTGTGATTTTCTCATTTTCCACCTTTTTCAGGTTTTCTCGCCATATTCCGGGTCCTTCAGTGTGAGTTTTTAATTTTCTAATTCTTTCAGGGTTTCTTGCCATATTCTGGGTCCTACAGCGTGTATTTTTAATTTTCCACGTTTTTCAGGGTTACTCGGCCTATTCTGGGTCCTACAGTGTGATTTTCTCATTTTTGACATTTTTCAAGTTTTTTGTTTCACAATTCTGGATCCTACAGTGTGATTTTCTCATTTTCCACCTTTTTCAGGTTTTCTTGCCATTTTCGGGGTACTTCAGTGTGAGTTTTTAATATTCTACTTTTTACAGGGTTAATCGCCATATTCTGTGTCCTACAGTGTGATTTTTAAATTTTCCACGTTTCTCTGGGTTTCTCGCCATATTCTGGTCCTACAGTGTGAATTTTTAATTTTAAACGTTTTTAAGTTTTTTTTCGTCATGTTCTGTGTCCTACACTGTGAAATGCTCATTATCCAACTTTTTCAGGTTTTCTCAGCATATTCTGGGTCCTTCAGTGTGAATATTTAATTTTCCATGTTTTTCATGTTTTCTCGCCATATTCCGGGTCCTTCAGTTTGTGTTTTTAATTTTCCTCGTTTTTCAGGTTTTCTTGCCATATTCCCGGTCCTTCAGTGTGAATTTTTAATTTTCCTGGTTTTTCAGATTTTTTCGTCATATTCTTGGTCCTAGAGTGTGATTTTCTCATTTCCACGTTTTTCAGGATTTCTCCCCGTATTTGGGGTCCTTCAGTGTGAGTTTTTGATTTTCTACTTTTTCAGGGTTTCTCAATATATTCTGGTTCCTACAGCGTGTATTTTATTTTTCCACGTTTTTCAAGGGTTTCTCCGCATATTCTGGGTCCTACAGTGTGATTTTTTTTTTATTTTCGACGGTTTTCAAGTTTTTTCGCAATTCTGGGTCCTACAGTGTGATTTTCTCATTTTCCACCTTTTTTCAGGTTTTCTCGCCATATTCGGGGTCCTTCAGTGTGAGTTTCTAATTTCCTAGTTTTTCAAGTTTTTTCGTAATTCTAGGACCTACAGTGTGGTTTTCTCATTTTCCACCTTTTTCAGGTTTTTTTCGCCATATTTGGGGTCCTTCAGTGTGAGCTTTTAATTTTCTACATTTTTCAGGGTTTTTCACCATATTCTGGGTCCTTCAGTGTGAATTTTTAATGTTCCTTGTTTTTCTGGTTTTCTTGCCATATTCCAGGTCCTTCAGTGTGAATTTTTACTTTTCCACGTTTTTTAGTATTTCTTGCCATATTCTGGGAAATACAGTGTGAATTTTTAATTTTCATGTATTCAGTGTTTCTAGGCATATTCTGGGTCCTCCACTGTGATTTTCTCATTTTCGACGTTTTTCAAGTTTTTTCGTTAATCACTGTGATTTCTCATTTTCCACCTTTCAGGGTTCCTCGCCATATTTTGGGTCCTTCAGTGTGAGTTTTTAATTTTCTAATTTTTTCAGGTTTTCTTGCCATATTCTGGGTCCTATTGTGTATATTTTTAATTTTCCACGTTTTTCAGGGTTTCGTGGCATATTCTTGGTTCTACACTGTGATTATCTCATTTTCCACCTTTTTCAGGTTTTCTCTCCATATTCAGCGTCCTTCAGTGGGAGTTTTTAATTTTCTACTTTTTTCAGGGTTTCTCGCCATATTCTGGGTCCTACAGTGTGATTTTCTCATTTAGGACTTTTTACAAATTTTTTCGCAATTCTGGGTCCTACAGTGTGATTATTATCATTTTTAAACTTTTTCAGGTTTTCTCGCCATATTCGGGATCCTTCAGTGTGAGGTTTTAATTTTCCTCGTTTTTCAGGTTTTCTCGACATATTCTGGGTCCTTCAGTGTGAATTTTTAATTTTCACGTTTTTCAGGGTTTCTCGACATATTCCGGGTCCTTCAGTGTGAATTTTTTATTTTCCACGTTTTTCAGGTTTTTTCGTTATATTCTGGGTCTTACAGTGTGATTTTCTCATTTCCATGTTTTTCAGGTTTTCTAGCCATATTCCACGTCCTTCAGTGTGAATTTTTAATTTTCCAGGTTTTTCAGTATTTCTTGCCATATTCTGGGTAATACAGTGTGATTTTCTCATTTTCCACTTTTTTCAGGTTTAATCGCAATATTTGGGGTCCTTCAGTGTGAGTTTTTAATTTTGTACTTTTTCAGGGTTTCTGGCCATATTCTGGGTCCTATAGTGTGTGTTTTTAATTTTCCACGTTTTTCATGGTTTCTCGGCATATTCTGGGTCCTACAGTGTGATTTTCTCATTTTCGATATTTTTCATGTTTTTTCCCAATTCTGGGTCCTACAGTGTGATTATTCTCATTTTCCACCTTTCAGGTTTTCTCGCCATATTCGGGGTCTTTCAGTGTGAATTTTTAATTTTCTACTTTTTTCAGGTTATCTCGCCATATTCTGGGTCCTTCAGTGTGAGTTTTTATTTTTTCTGGTTTTGTAGCCATATTCCGGGTCCTTCAGTGTGAATTTTTAATTTTCCATGTTTTTCAGGTGTTTTCATCATATTCTGGGTCCTACAGTGTGATTTTCTCATTTCCAAGTTTTTCAGGTTTTTGTGCCATATTCCAGGTCCTTCAGTGTAAATTTTTAATTTTCCACATTTTTCAGTGTTTCTCCCCATATTCTGGGTAACACAGTGTGAATTTTTAATTTTCCACTTTTTTCATGGTTTCTCTTCATGTTCTAGGTCTGACCTTGTGAATTTTTACTTTTCACGTTTTTCAGGCTTTTCTCGCATATTCTGGGTCTTACAGTATGTTTTTCTCATTTTCCCCCCTTTTCAAGTTATTTTCGCAATTTTGGGTCCTACAGTGGGAATTTCTGTTTTTCCACTTTTTCAGGGTTTCTTGCCATATTCTATGTCCTTAAGTGGGAATTTTTAATTTTCCACTTTTTTCAGGGTTTTTCATCATATTCCAAGTCCTTCAGTGTGAGTTTTTAATTTTCCACGTTTTTCAGGGTTTCTCAACATATTTTGGGTCCTACAGTGTGAATTTTTAATTTTCTACCTTTTTCAAGATTTCTCGCCATATTCTATGTCCTTCCACGTTTTTCAGGTTTTCTGGCCATATTCCAGGTCTTTCTGAGTGAGTTGATAATTTTCCACATTTTTAAGGTTTTCTCCCTATATTCCAAATCCTTGAGTGTGAGTTATTAATTTTCCATGTTTTTCTGGTTTTGTCGCCATATTCCAGGTCTTTCAGTGTGAGTTTTTAATTATCTACTTTTTACAGGGTTTCTTGCCTTATTCTGGGTCCTACAGCGTTTATATTTAATTTTGCATGTTTTTCGGGGTTTCTCGCCATATTCTGGGACCTACAGTGTGATTTTCTCATTTTACAAGTTTTTCAAGTTTTTTTCCAATTCTGGGTCCTACAGTGTGATTTTCTCATTTCCACGTTTTTCAGGGTTTCTCAGCATTATCTGTGTTCTGCAGTGTGATTTTCTCATTTTCCACGTTTTTCACGTTTTTTTTTTTTTTTTTAATTCTGGGTGCTACAGTGTGATTTTCTCATTTTCCACCTTTATCAGGTTTTCTACCAAATTTGGAGTCCTTCAGTGTGAGTATGTAATTTTCTACTTTTCTCAGGTTTTCTCGCCATATTCTGGGTTCTACAGCGTGTATTTTTAATTTTCCACGTTTTCAGGGTTTCTCCGCATATTCTCTGTCCTACAGTGTGATTTTCACATTTTCCACGTTTTTCAAGTTTTTTCATAATTCTGGGTCCTACAGTGTGATTTTCTCATTTTCCACCTTTTTCAGGTTTAATCGCCATATTTGGGGTCCTTCAGTGTGAGGTTTTAATTTTCTTCTTTTTTCAGGGTTTCTCACCATATTCTGTGTCCTACAGCGTGTATTTTTAATTTTCCACGTTTTCAGGGTTTCTCGACATATTCTGGGTCCTACAGTGTGATTTTCTCATTTCCACGTTTTCAGGTTTTGTTGACATATTCCAGGTCCTTCGGTGTGAATTTTTAATTTTCCATGTTTTTCAGTATTTCTCGCCATATTCTGTGCCCGAGAGTGTGAATTTTTAATTTTCACGTTTTTCAGGGTTTCTCGACATATTCTGGGTCCTACAGAGTTATTTTCTCATTTTCGACGTTTTTCAATTTTTTTTTTCCAAATCTGGGTCCTACAGTGTGATTATTCTCATTTTCCACCATTTTCAGGTTTTTCCGTCATATTCTGGGTCCTACAGTGTGATTTTCTCATTTCCACGATTTTCAGTATTTCTCGCAATATTCTGTGTCCAAGAGTGTGAATTTTTAATTTTTACGTTTTTCAGAGTTTCTCGGCATATTCTGGGTCCTGCAGTGTGATTTTCTCATTTTCCAACTTTTTCAGGTTTTCTAGCCATATTTGGGGTCCTTCAGTGTGAATTTGTAATTTTCTACTTTTTTCAGGGTTTCTCGCCATATTCTTGGTCCTACAGTGTGATTTTCTCATTTTCCACGTTTTTCAAGTTTTTTCGCAATTCTGGGTCCTTCAGTGTGAATTTTTAATTTTCTACTTTTTTCAGGTTCTCTCGCCATATTTGGGGTCCCTAAGTGTGAGGATTTAATTTTCTAATTTTTCAGGGTTTCTCGACATATTCTGTGTCCTATATCGTGTATTTTCAATTTTCCACGTTTTTCAAGTTTTTTCTTCATATTCTGCGTCCTACAGTGTGATTTTCTCATTTTCCACCTTTTTCAGGTTTTCTCGCCATATTCTGGTTCCTACAGTGTGTGTTTTGAATTTTCCTCGTTTTTCAGGTTTTCCTTCAGTGTGAATTTTTAATTTTCCACGTTTTTCAGTTTTTCTCGCCATATTATGGTTCCTACAGTGTGAATTTTTAATTTTCCACATTTTTCATGGTTTCTGGGCATATTCTGGGTCCTGCAGTGTGATTTTCTCATTTTCCACCTTTTTCAGGTTTTCTTGCCATATTCGGGGTCCTTCAGTGTGAATATTCAATTTTCTAGTTTTTTCAGGTTTTCTCTCCATATTCTGGGTCCTTCATTGTGATTTTTAAATTTTCCTTGTTTTTCAGGTTTTCTCACCATATTGTAGGTCCTTCTGTGTGAATTTTTAATTTTCCACGTTTTTCAGGTTTTTTTCGTCATATTCTGGGTCCTACACTGAGATTTTCTCATTTCCACGTTTTTCAGGTTTCCCTGCCATATTCTGGGACCTTCAGTGTGAATTTTTAATTATCCACGTTTTTCAGGGTTTCTTGGCATTATCTGTGTTCTGCAGTGTGATTTTCTCATTTCCACGTTTTTCAGGTTTCCTTGCCATATTCCGGGACCTTCAGTGTGAATTTTTAATTTTCCACGTGTTTCAGTATTTCTCGCCATATTCTGGGTAATACAGTGTGAACTTTTAATTTTCAAATTTTTTCATGGTTTCTCGCCATATCCTGTGTCCGACAGTGTGAATTTTTAATTTTCACGATTTTCAGGGTTTCTTGGCATATTCTGGGTCCTGCAGAGTGATTTTCTCTTTTTCCATGTTTTCGAGTTTTTTTTTCGTAATTCTGAGTCCTACAGTGGGATTTTCTCATTTTACAACTTTTTAAGGTTTTCTCGCCATATTTAGGGTCCTTCAGTGTGATTTTTTATCTTTCTAATTTTTCAGTGTTTCTCGCCATATTCTGTGTCCTTCAGTGTGAGTTTTTAATTATCTACTTTTTCAGGGTTTCTTGCCATATTCTGGGTCCTACAGCGTGTATTTTTAATTTTCGATGTTTTTCAGGGTTTCTGGTCATATTCTGGGTCCTACAGTGTGATTTTCTCATTTTCCCTTATTTCAAGTTTTTTCACAATTCTGTGTCCTAAGGTGTGATTTTCTCATTTCCAACTTTTTCAGGTTTTCTCGCCATATTTGGGGTCCTACAGTGTGAATTTTTAATTTTAATCGTTTTTAAGTTTTTTTCGTCATATACTGGGTCCTACAGTGTGATTTTCTCATTTTCAACCTTTTTCAGTTTTTTCTCACCATATTCTGGGTCCTTCAGTGTGAGTTTTTAATTTTCTACTTTTTCAGGGTTTGTTGCCATATTCAGGGTCCTACCACGTGTATGTTTAATTTTGCACGTTTTTCAGGGTTTCTCTGCATATGCTGGGTCCTACAGTATGATTTTCTCATTTTCGACGTTTTTCAAGTTTTTTCGCAATTCTGGGTCCTACAGTGTGATTTTCTCATTTCCACCTTTATCAGATTTTCTCGCCATATTTGGGGTCCTTCTGTGTGAGATTTTAATTTTTGCTTTTTTTCAGTGTTTCTCAACATATTCTGCATCCTACAGTATGAAATTTAAATTTTTCACGTTTTCTGGTTTTCCCGCCATATTCTGGGTCCTACAGTGTGATTTTCTCATTCCACGTTTCTCAGGTTTCTTGCCATATTCTGGGTCCTTCAGTGTGAGTTTTTAATTTTCCTCGTTTTTCAGGTTTTTTCTCCATATTCAAGGTCCTTCAGTGTGAATTTTTAATTTTCCACGTTTTCCAGGGTTTCTTGGCATATTCTGGGTCCCTACAGTGTGATTATTCTCATTTTCCACCTTTTTCAGGTTTTCTTGCCATATTCCAGGTCCTTCTATGTGAATTTTAATTTTCCACGTTTTTCAGTATTCTCGGCATATTCTGGGTAATACAGTGTGAAATTTTAATTTTCCACTTGTTTTTTGGTTTCTCGCCATAATCTGGGTCCGACAGTTAGAATTTTTAATTTTCATGTTTTTCAGGGTTTCTCCGCATATTCTGTGTCCTGCAGTGTGATTTTCTCTTTTTCCACGTTTTTCAAGTTTTTTCATAATTCTGAGTCCTACAGTGTGATTTTCTCATTTTCCACCTTTTTCAGGTTTTCTCGCCATATTTGGGGTCCTTCACTGTGACTTTTTAATTTTCTACTTTTTTCCAGGGTTTCTTGCCATATTCTGGGTCTGACAGTGTAAGTTTTTAATTTTCTACTTTTTTCAGGTTTTCTCGCCATATTCGGGGTTCTTCAGTGTGAATTTTTAATTTTCTACTCTTTTCAGTTTTTCTTACCATATTTGGGATCCTCCAGTGTGAGTTTTTAATTTTCTACTTTTTTCAGGGTTTCTCGCCATATTCTGGGTCCTACAGCGTGTATTAATAATTTTCCAAGTTTTTCAGTGTTTCTCGGCATATTCTTGATCCTACAGTGTGATTTTCTCATTTTTGACTTTTTTCATGTTTTTTCTCAATTCTTGATCCTACAGTGTGATTATTCTCATTTTCCACCTTTTTCAGGTTTTCTCCCCATATTCGGGGTCCTTCAGTGTGAATTTTTAATTTTCTACTTTTTTCAGGTTTTCTCGCCATATACGGGTCCTTCAGTGTGAATTTTTAATTTTCCACGTTTTTCAAGTTTTTTCGTCATATTCTCGGTCCTAGTGTGATTTTTCTCATTTCCACGTTTTTCAGGTTTTTTTCATCATATTCGGGATCCCTTCAGTGTGGGTTTTTAATTTTCTAATTTTTCAGGGTTTCTCAACATATTCTGGGTCCTAATGCGTGTATTTTTAATTTTTCATGTTTTTCAGTGTTTCTAGGCACATTCTGGGTACTACAGTGTGATTTTCACATTTTCCACTTTTTCCGAGTTTTTTCACATTTCTGGGTCTTACCATGTAATTTTCTCATTTTCCACCTTTTTCAGGGTTTCTCGACATATTCCAGGTCCTTCAGTGAGAGTTTTTATTTTTCTACTTATTTCAGGGTTTCTCGCCATATTCTGGGTCCTACAGTGTGAATTTTTCATTTTCTCCATTTTTCAGTGTTTCTGGCCATATTTCCTGGTCTACAGTTTGAGTTTTAAATTTTCCTCGATTTTAGGTTTCATCACCATATTCCGGGTTCTTCAGTGTTAATTTTTACTTTTCCAGGTTTTTCAAGTTTTTTCATAATTCTGGGTCCTACAGTGTGATTTTCTCATTTTCCTTCTTTTTCAGGTTTTCTCGCCATATTTGGGGTTATTCAGTTTGAGTTTGTAATTTCTACTTTTTTCAGGGTTTCTCGGCATATTCTGGGTCCTAGAGTGTGATTTTCTCATTTACGAAGATTTTAAAGTTTTTTTTTTTATCATTTGGGTCCTAAAGTGTGATTATTCTCATTTTCAACCTTTTTCAGGTTTTCTTGCCATAGTCGGAGTCCTTCATTGTGAATTTTTAATTTTCCACGTTTTTCAGGTTTTTTTTTTTGTCATATCCTTGGTCCTACAGTGTGATTTTCTCATTTCCACGTTTTTCAGATTTTCCTACCATATTCCAAGTCCTTCAGTGTGAATTTTTAATTTTCCACGTTTTTCAGTATTTCTAGCCATATTCTGGGTAATACAGTGTGAATTTTTAATTTTCCACGTTTTTCAAGGTTTCTTGCCATATTCTGGTCCTATAGTGTGAATTTTTAATTTTCAATATTTTTCAGTGTTTCTCGCCATATTCTGGGTCCTACAGTGTGAATATTTAATTTTCCAGGTTTTTCAGGTTTTCTCGTCATATCTGGGTCCTTCAGTGTGCGATTTTATTTTTCCTCGTTTTTCAGTTTTGCTCTCTATATCCGGGTCATTCTGTGTGAATTTTTAATTTTCCACGTTTTTCAGGTTTCTTCGTCATATTCTGGTTCTACTGTGTAATTTTCTCACTTCCAGGTTTTTCAGGTTTTCTTGCCATATTCCAGGACCTTCATTGTGAATTTATAATTTTTCAGGTTTTTCAGTATTTCATACCATATTCTGGGTAATACAGTCTGAATTTTTAATTTTCACGTTTTTCAGGGTTTGTCAGCATACAGTGCGATTTTCTCATTTTCCACATTTCAGGTTTTATCACCATATTCGGGGTCCTTCAGTGTGAATTTTTAATTTTCTACTTTTTTTTATGTTTCTCACCATATCTGGGTCCTTCAGTGTGAGTTTTTAATTTTCCTCGTTTTTTCAGGTTTTATTGCCATATTCTGGGTCCTTCAGTGTGAATTTTTAATTTTCTACTTTTTTCATGTTTTCTCGCCATATTTGGGGTCCTTCAGTGTGAGTTTTTTATTTTCTAATTTTTCAGTTTTTCTCACCATATTCCAGGTCCTTCACTGTGAATTTTTAATTTTCCACGTTTTTCAGGTTTTCTGGAATACTCTGGGTCCTTAATTGTGAATTTTTAATATTGCACGTTTTTCAGGTTTTTGGGTCATATTCTGTGTTCTACAGAGTAATTTTCTCATTTACACGTTTTCCATGATTTTTTTGCCATATTGCAGTTTCTTCAGTGTGAATTTTTAATTTTCCACGTTTTTCAGTATTTCTCGCCATATTCTGTGTCTGACAGTGTGAATTTTTAATTTTCACGTTTTTCAGGGTTTCTCTGCATATTCTGGGTCCTGCCGTGTGATTTTCTCATTTTCCCACGTTTTTCAAGTTTTTGTGTAATTCTGGGTTCGACAGTGTGATTTTCTCATTTTCCACCTATTTCAGGTTTTCTCGCCATAGTTGGGGTCCTTCAGTATGATTTTTTACTTTTCTAATTTTTCAGGGTTTCTCTCCATATTCTGGGTCCTACAGTGTGTATTTTTAATTTTCCACGTTTTTCAGGGTTTCTCAGCATATTCTGGGTCCTACAGTGTGATTTTCTCATTTTCAACGTTTGTCAATTTTTTTTTTCCAAATCTCGGTCCTAGAGTGTGATTATTCTCATTTTCCACCTTTTTCAGGTTTTCTGGCCATATTCTGGGTTCTACAGTGTGAGTTTTGAGTTTTCCTCCTTTTTCAGGTTTTCTTGCCATATTCTGGGTCCTACATAGTGAGTTTTGATTTTTCCTCATTTTTCAGGTTTTATTGCGATGTTCTGGGTCCTTTAGTGTGAATTTTTAATTTTCTACATTTTTCATGTTCTCTCGCCATATTTGGGTTTCTTCAGTGTGAGTTTTTAATTTTCTAATTTTTCAGGGTTTCTCGACATATTCTGTGTCCTACAGCGTGAGTTTTGAGTTTTCCTCGTTTTTTAGGTTTTCTCGCCATATGCCAGGCACTTTAGTGTTAATTTTTAATTTTCCTTGTTTTTCATGTTTTTCCGTCATATTATGGGTCCTACAGTGTGATTTTTCTCATTTCCACCTTTTTCAGCTTTTCTTGACATATTC